>NC_072738.1:21035023-21079845 GCF_026930045.1 Uloborus diversus
CTGGCGCCCAATGTTTCCGGCGCCCAATCTGCGGCGCCCAATCGACGGCGCACAATCTTCCCATTTCGTAAAAATTTACACCAGATGATGTTATTTGATAATATTATGTGATGGGGGGGGGGGGGGGGATTATACGAGCGCTTGAAATTTTTATTTTAAAATACTTAGCAGGGTTGGCTAGGTTTTGGACACTACGGTAATATTCAATGGTTTTTGCCGTCCTGTCCAAAACTACATTTTTAGAGAATCTATTTAGAGAAAATATCTAAGACAGAACAAAATGTATCAAAGTTGCGTTTTACATTGAATATTTATTCAATAGTGAGCTTTCCAGTACAAATATATGTAACTTATTTCATACAGCGGATTCTAATCTAGTTACATAAAAGTTGAATACTTCATTAAAAATTTCAATGCTTATTTTATCTTAATACCTTTATTTTTTATAGATGATTTATCTGTGAATTTTTAATGCACTGTTTTGAAATTGCTTGTTATTCGTTCATTCTAGGCTTTGCAGGTATTTTGTTGTGGTTGGAAGAAAGCTCAGAGAAAATTGAAGGCTGGCTTTAATACTGGATGGTATTCAGCAGGGAGATTCGGTTTCACATTCAAAACCAAATCCTCTGTTACTACTTTTCAGTTCATTCTAACATTTGTGGAGTTTGTTCGTATCCAGGCTGGTAATGTATGATCCAACTAATTTTGCATGAGGTATTTTATATTTGTGACTGCATGCCTATATGAGTATCTGCAGTTGATCTGTGACTTTTGAGTTCAAATAGCATGTTATTTATTTATTTTAGGCGTTTGCAGAATTTGTTTTAGCTGAATAAAACAACTTAGGGAAAAAAATGTTGAGAAACTGCAAGGGGTGCTACATGTTACTTCCCCTTATATGGAACTGCAACCAGATATTTTACCACATAATTTTATTTTTGAAATGATTGTTTGACAGCGTAGCAAGAGTCAGTGCTGAGTTTTGAGAACCAAATAGTATTAACTTAATAAAGATTCAGATTTTAAACTGTGAATAAAATTTGTGTGACGCTATTAAAATACCTTGAATAATTGCATGTGTGCTTACTGTTATTTCTCAATTTTATGGCTGGGTGTTTATTTATTATTATTATTATTTTTTTTTTTTTTTTTTGTGAAAAGAAAGCGGAATATTTCTCTTTAATTTTACTATGCAGTTCATATATTCTGGAATTTTGTGGATTTAGTTTTCTGGAAAAGTTAGCGAATTAGTGGGAACCTGTTTCTTTTTACAATTTTTCCATGACACTTGATTCTCAACCATAACATACGAAACTGTACCGCCTAAATCCATCACTCTCTCCCCCTCCCCCCCCCCGTCAATTTTAACCTCCTATTTTTTGGGACACCAGCTGCCTACGGTGAACAATTCATGGATTCAACTACTTTTAATTTACTTTAATTAATTTCAAGGCCGTAGCCAGGATATTTTTTGAAGGAGGGACATGGTCGAAGGCAAAGGTGGTTCCAGGCATGAAATCAAAGGGGGGAAATAGCATTTGAAAATTATATTTGTGTTGTTAGCAAAAATTTAACTAAACTAATAAACAAATTTGTATAAAATAATTATTTTAAATAATTAGTTCATTAATGTTTGATGATTTATATTACACCAGAATTCAGAGTAAAGACATTTTATTTTACCATCTAGATTACTATGACTATCTGATCACAATCCAAGACTCAACAGAATAAGAGGACTGCATACACTTATACGGTCTATAATTCATCATACAGTGTTTATTAAATGTTTACAAATGCATAGGACTAGGGCTTTTAGAATAAATTTCAGGAAAATAACTGAAAAAAATCGCAGTTGAAAATTAAACTACAGGCAACACCTCAAAATTAAATTACTATTCTTAAAGGCTAAAAATATGCATTAAGTAGCTTAAATTCATTAAAATCTACAAAATTAAGCATTTAATCAAAAGTATGATTGTATTAAAAATGGTAGTTTTGATCATGTAAATTTGTTATGCCTTTTGTTGAAGTGTACACCAAAGAATTTTTTTTAATGTTATCCGCAACAAGACTCATTAACATTCTGTGATGGTTCAAGGTGTAAAAATAATTAGGACGTTTTTGAATCTGACTGAAAAATATTTGTGTGTGTTTAACAAGGAGTATAGAAAGAAGAGTTTTGGTTAGATATTCTTTTATTTTTTGGAGAAAGGTTAAAAGTTCTTAGGGGAGGAGATTTGTCCCGAGGGTCCCAACTCTGTCTACGGCCTTGATTAATTTACTTTCCTTTAACTTTCCGATTATCCGCGGATAATCCGAATAATGATCAAATGAACACTCAAACATACATTTAAATTTTAGCTAAAAACGATAACTTTGAATGTAAAAAAAAAAAAAAACATGTAAAAGCTAAAACGAACAATAACATAATACATGAAATACACCGCCAACTCAATCATTTCCAGCAGAAGACTGCAGTTTCGAGCTTATTAGCACTCATTAGCCCGGCATAGGAGAATGACTGAGCTGGAGATGGAAAACCTCTTAAGGAAGCCAAGAGGGCCAAACAAACTGGTAGCAATTAATTTACTGAATAACATAATAGTAAGTTTCAGGGGCGGGTACAGAAAAATCTTTCGGAGGGTGCCCGCGAAATTGAATACTCCTCCCCCCCCCCCCAATACAATGTTTTCATGACTTTTTTTTAATAAGCATCCTTTCAGTTCAACTAATCTACTTTTAAGGAGTACATAAATATTATGCACAAAGGGTCCCCACTCTTCCAGCGGATTAAAAACTAGAGCCTTTATTTTATAAACATATATGGACACACATATATATATATGTTTAAAGTCGATATATACGGTCATTCTTCGGGACTTTGTGAAAGTGACCTTATAAGCGTATTGCTCTTATGACCAATTCATACGCATTTGTTATTAAATAAGTATGTATATGAATGGAAAATTCTGTGTCAGTTCTAATATGTTCCGAAAAAAAACCAGTTTATTAGGTTGTAGCTTTTTACCAAATGTCTTTGCCCATTTATTAAAAGTCGAATTGTTCGACAAATCCTAAAACATAGAGCCTTTTGTAAATCTTTAGGGTTTTTGACTAGGGACGGATACAGAATTAATTTTTGGAGGGAACTCAAGAAATTGAGAAGCTAACCCCCTCCACCCTCCCCCATTACAATTTTTCATAACGAAGTTTTCATAACTTTATCTTCAAATATGTTTTTTTTTTTTCAGGATCCCTTAAGGCCAATTCATATACATTTTACATATAAATACTATTCACTTTTCTTCTTTGAATGTAAATGTGGAAGTAAAAGATCTGTGACATTTCACTTGTATCATATGCTTTTTTGAAAAATGCATTAATTTCCAACCCTTTGCTTCTCCCCCCCCCCCCCAAAAAAAAACTTTGAACTATAACAGTTTTAATGGTGGAAGAAGTAAATGGGCAACTCCACGAAAAGTGGTCCTGACACACCAAAATATTTTATTCAAATAATATAAACACAAACCTTATTTTTTGATAAAGAAATATCTGTTCTTTTTAATTCCAGCACCAAGATATTGTGTTTAAAATATTTTTATATTCGCAACACCAGAGCTCGAATATCTTGCTGTGATTAATAATACTAAAGAAAAGGGTAAAACATTCCGTTCCACGTGTTTTCTTTGGGGAAAATTACAGGCTTCAGACAGTTTATGGTGTAATGTAATTTTAAAAGAATAGAAAAGAAAGTTACACTACACACAAACACGATGCAAAATTACTGTCATTCATTACGCTTCAAAGCAAGTTATAAGTTACGGCATTTGTTTGTTTTACCTTTCTCATCCGCCATTAGACAGTGGCTGCAGCACCCCCTATAGTTCATTGGAGTTGCGAATCAGATTTTAGCCTCATTTGATAACATGCAGACGAAGTAAAAAAAGATATATATATATATATATATATGATATATATATATATATATATATATATATATATATATATATATATATATATATATATATATATATATATATATATATAATATATATATATATATATATATATATATATATATATATGTATTGATATATACAGGTTGATTATAATTAAAGTTCCACTTTCAAAAAGCTGTAAAAATAAAACCATTGGTCAGAATGACCTCAAATTTCAACGGAATATTATCGAAGGGGGAAACGTATGACAAAAGAAAAATAAATAGTTGGAATTTTCAGCAATAGATGGCGCTGCAAGTGTCAGAATATGTAAATCAAAACACCTGTCATGCGCCCGACTCATTGAAGTTGTTATAAAAACGTCAAATATACGTAATTTTTCTCATTCGCATCTGAGAAGTTCACTATGACTGTCTGAAAGACTTGGCCGTCCCGATCACCTGATTATAACCCGTGTGACTTCTGGATATGGGGCTATCTGAATGCTGTTGTGTTTAGTGCTCCGATTGCAAACTTTGCAGAGCTGAAGGCATGCATTGCGCAACATATTCTAAACGTGACCCCGGAAACACTTCAATCAGTCGTGGAACATGCTGTTTCTCGCTTTCAACTTGTTACAGAAAACGGGTTACATTATATTGAACATCTTTTGTGCCAGTCTCACGAAAATTAGAAACCGATTTGATTTTTACTGATTCTTTTTATTCGATTTTCGGCCTCAGGACAATTAAAAACCAATTTTTCCCATCCGATGTGATATGACCTTTCCGCGTTGGATGGGCTTACTTAACTAACAGTATCACACCAATACCCTTAGGCACGCTAAGTAGTACGGTGTTTTAACGTTTAGTTTACACCTTAGGTAATATTTTTTTTATTTATTTGTCATTTAGTCGACCACTATTAAATATGATGGTTACAGCGCCATCTATTGCTAAAAATTCCAACTATTTATTTTTCTTATGCCACCAAGTTCCCTCCTTCTTCGATAATATTCCGTTGAAGTTTGACGTCATCCTGACCAGTGATTTTATTTTTATAGCGTTTTGAAAGTGGAACTTTAATTATAATCACCCTGTATGTATATATATATATGTGTGTGTGTGTGTGTGTGTATACGTTTCTAATTTGAATGGGGTGATTTCCTTCAGTCAAAAGTACTACTTTTAGTAATTAAAATGGATTGAATGAACAAAAAAAAAAAAAAAAAAAAACATGGACCCAGAATTTTTTTTTATTTTCCCAACAGTTTTTTTAAAATTAATTTTTTAAAATGTCCAATTTTTCAAACAAGGCGTGGTCTTTATGACGTCACAAATGATGCATTTTGGCGCATCTTTCCACGGTTCCACGTTATGATAACTAAGCAGCGAATTTAAATTGCGCTCTACGCTTGCTATCAACCATATCGTTGAAAATACACGTGAGTAAAGATGCGAATTAATCATTTTGTTCTGTGAATGGCAACATTGAATGGCATTTCATCATTTGTGATGTTACACGACAGAAGTGTAAACAACGAAAGTGCAGAGATTTAAATAATTTTTTAAAAATATGAAACTTAAATAAATTATTTAAAAAATTGCCAGATCCTATGTTTTCAAGCATGCTCTTTCAGAAAAGAATACTTTTAAAACTTTGGAAACGACCCCATTCTGACACTTTGAATTCGAATTATGTGTTTCGCAATCACGAGTTGCGACAGGACCCTACTCATTGGAGGATATTGTTTCTAGAAACGACTCACACACCCACATGTCCTCCCAAGCCTGCTCCTCCTCCTGGGCGGTTACGTGTGTAAGGACTTGTCTGTGTGTAGATGTGGGTTTACGTAGGAGTGTGTGTATGCAGGACATGGACGTCTAGGAGGAAGGGATTCCGGTGGACAGTGCTGCTAGTGGAGGCTAGGACCAGAGGAGCAGCTCCGTCCTCCGGTGGACGGCGGTGCTGCAGAGGCCCCTGGTCCATTCTAAAAAAGGAACCGGACATCAAGGACGGTCAAATGAAAACAATAAGCAATCGTGATAACATAAAAATCCTTACTCTTTATTGATTTTATTTATAAATCCCGTGTAAACCACTATTATTCTCCAAAATTACATTAGGCGCAGCGCCATCTGATGAGAGGATTCGTTGTTATTACTGAATTCAAATCGATTGATTTTGACGGTTTTTGTTCTCCGTTTGGAAAAAAATGTTTGGGTGTGGGAACATTGCGATCTTTTGTTAATTACACTCCAACGATGGCAAATACAAAAATTCACACAGTTACAAGATATGGTAAACGACTTTTTAAGATACAGGTTTCGTCCCGCGGTCTGAAGGTATTTATAAGTAAGCGAACTCATGTTTGTAGTTACTGATTCAACTTTAAGATGGCGCAACTGAAATTAGGCTGCGTAGTAATACGTTTTATTTTGCTATGTACAATCTAACTATTTAACTATACTTTGGTTTTTTTAATAAACAAAGGTACAAAAACTATGCTTTCAGAAATTGGGTTGTTAAAACTAATTTTTTTTCATCATTTAACTGTAAACACTAAGATCTTTTCGCACCTGATTCAAAAAATGTTTATCATGTTTCACAGATGATCCAACATAAATTGAGTGTTATACTACACTTATTGTTTTCGCCAGTTTTTTAACTTTATGTTTTGGTTAATTAATGGAAAATATATTGTTCAAACAAGATCTTTGGAAGTTAAATGTAAAAAATGTAAAGGTTAAACAAGTGGGCGAAAACAAAAGTGTCGCACCTTCATGGACACAAAAATTTGGCCAGGAACGAAATCTTGGTGATCGTGGGATTATTTTCTTTTCAAATCGAAGTTTCAGACTTTTACATGTGCGATTGCGATTCTCTCTTCCTCAGGGGGGCGATGGGGGGGGGGGGGTATATATATATATTTCATTACGCTGAATCGAAAGCAAAAAAAGAAAAAAAAAAGAAATATATATATGTATGTATGTGTGTGTGTGTGTATGTGTGTGTGTGTGTGTGTGTGTGTGTGTGTGTGCATCTACTTTGAATTCTGACGCTTTGCATTCGAATTATGTTTTTCGCAATCACGAGTTGCGACAGGACCCTACTCATTGGAGGCTATTGTTTCTAGAAACGGCTCATGTTCTCCCAAGCCTGCCCCCCTCCTTGCCGGTTACGTGTGTGTATGTGTGTAAGGACTTGTTTGTGTGTAGACGTGTATGTATATAATAGTGTGTGTAGGCAGGACATGGACACCACCGCCTAGGAGGAGGGGATTCCGGTGGACAGTGCTGCTAGTCGAGGCTAGGACCAGAGGACCAGCTCCGTCCTCCGGAGGACGGCGGGGCTGCTGAGGTCCCTGGTTCATTCTGAAAAAGGAACCGGACATCAAGGACGGTCAAATGAAAGCAATAAGCAGTCGTGATTGCAAAGATCCCCCCCCCCCCTTTTAAAGCTTATCGGGCCGGAAAATGATGAAAAATAGACTTATGGTCTAAAAATCAATTTTTCGGAAACGCCCCTTTCTGCTGCAAAACATTGATGCAGCCTGCAGTTCTTATGCAGAATTTTTTTTAAAGCAAAATTTTAATAAAATTTTCCGATTTTTTGCGTCGCTTTCGGTGAAAAAAAAATGCTATCAACCTGTTTTTTTTTTTTTTTTTTTTTTTTCATAAAGCTTAAAAGCACTGGACTTAGTTGTACGGTTAAATTGATAAGTTTTTTTTGGTAGGGCGTTCGGCTATAAACTAGCTGAACTTCGGGCCCGCCCGGGCTGTCTGACATTATAGCTCATTTAAATTAGTATTACGCATTATATGTACTCCTAACATACAACAGATAACACACGTATGGAAATAAAATAAAGACGACGGGAAAGTAACTTGGCGTTTCGACTCCTTTATGCAGGATACAGTTACTATTTAAATAAGTTGACTATTATACGAAGGGTGTTCTTTTTTTTTAAAGCTTTGACTCCGTTCTGACCACTAAGCATAATGTAAGCATAAAAAAAGGATTAGATTTAAAAGTTCAGTTCTCAAGGGAATCCTTTTTGTCAGAAAAACTTTTTCATTGTGTGCTGAAATGTATATTTTTCTCATAGCAGTGTTCGGCCTTTT
The DNA here is from genome assembly GCF_026930045.1 of Uloborus diversus. NCBI lineage: Eukaryota > Metazoa > Arthropoda > Arachnida > Araneae > Uloboridae > Uloborus > Uloborus diversus. The sequence goes on from NC_072738.1 coordinate 21,043,089, forward strand.
GCATAAATGAAAAAAATACTACGCCAAATTGAAATTACGAGTTTCACCCAGTAAACCTATAACTATTTATTCGAATACGATGTAAAACATTAAAATTATTATCAACTTCATCAGTAAGAAATCATTTTCCACTCCTCTGCTTTTGTGGGGGGGGGGGGGAGGGCTTCATTTTGTCTACGTTCGAAAAATTACACTTAAAAATGGATTCAGTTCAACTGGTTTTGGCTTTGTATTTTAAATGTTCGATTAAAAGAAAGACATGCGCTGACATTCAAGCCGTAACGGTTAAAGCGAAGGCAACGAAGGAAAACGAAGTCACAACTGCTCAGTTGGTTGGAATGTCGTGATGTTAATCGGAATGGCGCCAGTTCAAACCCGTGCCAACAAATATCGCTTTCATGATTCATTTCTTTTTCGTCAGATACTCACATAGGCTGTATTTGCCACAACCAGTTTTTTTCACATGCACAATTACTGGTTTTTCACGAGTCACTCAGTCACTTTTTTAATGATATTTATTTTTGCATTGAAAATACGTACAACCAAAAGGTGAGCGATGATCACATTAGCATAACGTTTGATTTAACGAGGTTTAGTTGCTGATGTCTTCAAATTTCATGCCTTCTTTTTTTGCGTTTACATTTTTTCGTTTACTTTAATAAGTGAACTTTTTTTTTTATTCTTCTTCATAATGTTCTTTTTTGAAACTTTTAAAGAGCGAAATGCCTCATAAAACGATTCGAAGCACAGTGCGGAGTTCCGTACTGGTCGACTAGTTTTATTTTTATTTTGTTTTCTTTATCTGCATTTAAAACACATTACCCTTATTACCAGTATCCATCACACCGTGGATGGACTTAATTCTAAAAGAAAGGTCATGCATTAGTTTTTAGCGAAATATGTCACTTTGGTGACCAAATGACTACCTGTCTTGGAAAACACGTCGCAATGTAACTCTTTAAAACTCAATAAAAGCCTTGTTTTATAATATGAGATTACTAGTCGACCCGTGTGGAACGCCACACCGTGCTTCGAATCGTTTCATAAGGCATTTCGCCTTTTTGAAAATTTGAAAGAAAGAACATTTTGAAGAAGAACCGCAAAAAGTAAACGGAAAAAAGTTAGCGCACACGAGAAGACAGGTAATTTGAAGACATCAGTAACAAAACCTCTTTAAATACAACGTTGTGATAATTTGATCATCGCTCACCTTTTGTTAGTATGTATTTTCAATGCAAACATAAATATCATTAAAAGTGTGGCTGAGTGACTCGTAAAAAAGCAGTAATTTTGCATGTGAAAAAACAAGTTGTGGCAAATACAGTCCTGCTCATATGAGCATCTGACGGGGAAAAAAAGAAACATTAAAGAGATATTTATTGGCAAGGATTCGAACTCGCGCCATTCTGATTAACAGCACAACACTCCAACAAACCTAGCAATTGCGCCTTCTTTTTCGAATGCTATTCAATGAAGGTATGCGCAATAAAAAACAGCAAAAAAAGCTTTTTGCTGAAAAATAAAATAAAATCATGCGTCTATGTTTTGCATTAGCCGGCATGATACAATTTAAAATTATTCGTAAAACACGAAATTTTATTAAAGAATGAGGAAGATCTCACGTGGCGATTGAAACAAACATTCTAGAGAAGTAATAAATTAAGTGTTTTTATTTTTGAATATTGAACAATTTCCCATAGCAGGCTGCTTTAACCGTTACGGCTTAAATGCCAGCTCATCTTTTTCTTTTAATCGAACACTCAAAATTCAAAACCAAAACCAGTTGAACTGAGTACGTTTTTTAAGTGTAATTTTTCGAACGTAGACAAAATGTATTTTTTTTTTCAGCCGAAAGCAGAGGAGTAGAGGAGCTTCTTACTAATGAAGTTGATAATAATTTTAACGTTTTACATCGTATTCGAATTTATAGTTAAAGGTTTACTGGGTGAAACTCGTAATTTCAATTTGGCGTTAGCATTTTTTTCAAATATAAAATGTCGAACACTGCTATTAGAAAAATATACATTTCAGCATACAATGAAAATTTTTTTTTGCACAAAAGGGATTCCCTTGAGGTAAATCTAATACTTTTTTTATGCTTACATTATGCTTAGTGGTCTGAACGAAGACAAAGCTTTAAAAAAAGGAAGAACACCCTTCGATTAACAGTCAATTTATCCGAATGATAACTGTAGCCTGCATAAAGGAGTCGAAACACCAAGTCGCATTCCCACTGCATTTATTTTATTACGTGTGTTATCTGTTGTATGTTATGAGTACATGTAATGCGTAATATTAATGTAAATTTGCTATTATGTTGGACAGCCCGAGCTTGCCCGAAGTTCAGATAGTTTATAGCCGCACGCTCTACGTAAAAAAAATTATCAATTTAACCGAACAACTTAGTCCAGTGCTTTTAAGCTTTATTAAAAAAAAAAAAAAAAAAAAAAAACACACACACACACAGGTTAATTTTAATTTTTTTTTCTTTGCCGAATAGCGACGCAAAAAATTAGAAAATTGTATTAGAACTTTTTCTTTTAGAAAAAAATGCATAAGAACTACAGGCTGCATCAAGGTTTTAGAAACAGCAGGGGGCGTTTCTGAAAACTTGATTTTTTTGACAGTAAGTCTATTTTTTGTCATTTGCCGGCCTAATAAGCTTTAAAATGAGGGGAATTTCCTCAAGAGATAAGAAAGATCTCGCATACTGACAGAGAAATAATCCACAGAAATAATACATAAGATAAGATATTGAAGAGAAGTGTTTTTATTTGTGAAAATTTTTACAATTTGTTATCGCAGGCTGCTTGAACCATTATGGCTTAGATGGCAGCACGTGTTCATCAGTTAACCTCACGGTTAAAATACAAAATAGTTTGAACTAAGTTCTTTTTTAAGCGTAACTTTTCGAATGTAGTAAAAATGTGATAGGCTATTTGCTTTCTTGCAAAAAGAAGAAAAAAAAATATTTTACGCTTCAAATTGAGGTTAGTATTTTTTTTATTTGTGCAAAGAGTGAAAAACTCATTAGAAGAATCTATATTTCAATGTACGGTTTATTATTTTTTTCTGAATAAAAAACAATTCCATTGTAGTCTGAAATATTAAACCTGATACTTATATTTTCACTTACATTATGCTTTAATTTTCTTACCGAAGCCAAAGCTTTAAAAAAAAAAAAAAAACCCTATCAGTTATTTATCAGAATTAATTTAGCTCCATGCTGCATCAAGTTTTCATAACAGCAAGGAGCGATTCCAGCTCATTTATTCTATTCCCTCATATTTGTTATTTATTGTTATTAAGTGTTCATGGAATGCGCGATATTTCTCTAATTTTTTGATGCAGATTGTCCGGACATGGGGCCCGAACACTCATTCTCCTGGTTACCAGTCAAATGCTCTGCCAATCGAGCTACTGAGATCTGGTGGTCACACTGCAAGTTAAAGTTATAAATTTAACCGAAAACCTCATTCTGGTTCTTTAAAGCAGGTTCTTTTGACAGAAAAAAAAAAACAATTTTTTAGGTCGTGGGTCTGTTTTTCGTCAGTAGCCTGCACGTTAAGCTTTAAAATAAGGTGTAAATCAAAGAAATCGATCAACAATTGAGGAAGAACTCTCGTAGAAACAAAAAAACAGGCTACAGAAATAATATATAAGGATATTTATTGGCACGGGTTCAAACTGGCGCCATTCTGATTAATAGCACGACACTCCAACAAACCTAGCAGTTGGGTTCATACCATATTTCGCCTCAGCGACATCTTGCCTCGGACTGTCAATATGAATGGGGCGAGGGGTACTTAACAATGAACGATAGATATCGGGAAAGCCAAGTTGACAGTTGATGAACTCGCCTGTTATTTAGAAAGGGGGACGCTGTGGTAGGGATTTTAAAAGGGAAATCAAAGAAATCGATCAAGAATTGAGAAAGATCTCGCGTAGAAACAAAAAGCAGGCTACAGAAATAATATATAAGGATTACTTCCTACCTTGGCGGAAACACGTTGCAATATAAGCGTTGAGTCTCGTAAATACTGAAAACAGACAAGTGACTGTGACCGTATATTTACAGATGGGAATATGTACAAATGCTTGGTTATAATGCGTACATCTCAAAGAGGACTATCGAAACGTATTTTATGACTTTCTTATCCAATGTTACGTATCTATCGTAAGTCGTAGCTTCTTCAACTCAAAAATCTTAAGAACTCAAAATAAAGAATAATAATATTTTCTCCCGTTGCCAAATATAAATAATTAGAAAACTGAAGTTACTAAAAAGAGGTTAAATTAAACTGGAGTTCCAACAATAAGTCTAAGAATCAAGGAAAGCTTCGTTTATTTTTTTTTTCTGGATAAAAGGTACCCTTTGTTCTAATTTGTACCTCTGACAGTGTCTATAAAAAAATCATGATGATCGGTTGAGTAGTTACGCCGTGAAAGAATTTCAAACAAACAAATATATACAAACAAACAAATAAAGTCACTTTCGCATTTCTTACATTAGTAAAGATATGCAATGTAACTGTAATTTATATATTAGAAATTCAACTTAGAATTTGTAATAATTAGAAAAAATTTACTTTTAACTAGAGTTAGTGCAGCATCTATATTTACTTCTATTGACACAACAATTTTTTATCTGGTCAGATATCTGAAGATCTTTTGGTTCCTTCGCTCTATAATACTGCAAAAAATTCGTGAAAATATATGATAATCACTTTAGCTAGAGTTAACACGATACTTACTGCTTCATTTATTAGCGTAACAATTTCATTCTAAAAGTACGTGCAGATTCACGTGTTATAATTTATTACATGAATGATATAATGTATAAAACAATGTTATTTATCTTTAACTAGAGTTAATGCAATGTAGTCCACGTCACGCTTGTTGACATTCGTCATCGGACGAGCTCACTTTAAAACCTATTGGAAACGAGAGAGAAAACAGAGTATGAAGTGGTAACAATACAAGTTTTCTTCGTAAAGCATCGTTGCTTATTTACGGGTAATTCCATGTCAAGTGATCCAAAATTTGAGAAATTTTGTCACTCACATTTTTGGATTTCTTTGAAATTTGACTTACCAATCTACAAGTTCATCCCAGCTTATATCAAGCATAGTCATGTTTACTTACTACTCACTAAACCATCACCAATGAGAGAGCCTCATATTTAACTGAATAGAACCTGGAAAATATCATTAAAGTCAAATTTTACTCAAAAATTCAGAAAAATATGATCTCATTGAGATCCCAACTTGAAATTTTGTACAAATAAACATAAAATACACATAAGTTTTTGAGATTTTTTTTAAAAAAAAATTCATTATATATTTTCTGAAAAATTTAAATTAAAAATTTAAATTTAAATTTTTAAAAATAATTTTTTTACAAAAGTCATTTTTAGTCATGTTGCATATTATATTAAAGAGCAATTAATGTGCTTTAAAATGCTTTTTATCATTTCTTTCCATCGATATTTGATGCTGAGTTATCGTCTATTTTATGTTCAAGCATCCATGAAAAAAAAAACTGTTTTTCCAAAAATCAAAGTCATATTAATAAAAACATAAATGAGATGAAAATCTAAAGATTTGAACTTTTAATCACCGTGAAAGGTACAATCGATGAGCCAAATTTCAAAGAAATCTAAAAATGTGATGAAAAAGCTTTGGATCACTTGACATGGAATGATCCTTACGTTTTTTTTGCCGTTGACGTGATCATATAATGATTCATATGTGTCATGATATTAATCCACCGCTCTAAACAGTTAAATAACTCCAGTCACAACTAAATTGGTTATTGAGCTCGCTTAGATCATTTTAGGATTAGCCTCTGACATTATTATTGTGTGCATCTTGTACTTCGAAAAGTTTAAAATCAGTGCAATCTCTGCAATCGTTGATTTTAGAATGCAAATTCCACGCCCCCCCCCCCCCCGAAAGCGAAGGCGCACCCCTCAAGTGTTACGGAGTACCCTTTCAGAATAAAAGCCTTCAAAAAAGAAAGAATACCCCTTGAAAAATCTGCCTTAAAAATTCCAATCACGCTATCTGCGCCATAGACCCCCTCCCTCCCGCATGTGCACCCTGGTTAATTAGCATTTTTGCCAGTTGGAGTTTATTATTTTACCATCATAGAGTGCGTTTTCTACTGTTTTTGAGTAATTTTTTTTAAGTAATAGAAATTCCTTTTTTTTTTTTTTAAAGAGGATTATTTTTCCCTCCCCCTTTCTCCCTAAACCCGACACGCAAAATGCTGGCACTTTTAACCCCTTCTTGCTGGTAGGATAATAAGTAATTTGCAACTGGTTTAAACTTTTTTTTTTTTTTTTTGCTATTTGGGTTTGGCCATTTTTTGGCCTAATTGAACTATACTATTTGGAGAAAATGATGTCTGTGCACTTTTTTTGTCCCTCAGAAGCGCATTTCTCTTTGCGCTGACTATCCCTTTAATCAGAGAAAAAACTCTTTCGATAGACAGAAGCAGGGCCCGATTAAGATATCAAGGGGACCCAGGCCAAATATTTTTTGGGGCCCCCTGTATTCTAACTTTATAACTTCAGCCGTTGGCTGAAATAATTTCAGCCATAGACTAAAGAAATTTCAGCCATTTGGGGGCCCCTAAATATACGGGGCCCTAGGCCAGGGCCTAGTTGGCCTATTCAGTAATCAGGCCCTGGACAGAAGTTGCCATCACTGTCAAAAACTTTAACGCAACTTTAACCAATCGTTTAGTTTAAGAACGGGATCCTTGACAAAGACTGGACGTTCTGGCCTGAGACTACCCGTGTCGAGTTCTTCCAATACCTTTGACCTCTTACTCATACTTCAGTTATTTTCTACCATCTTATAGTGATCTTCCCAAAAATCATCCTCTACACAGAAAAAAAATTCGATCTTATAAAATGTGTGCAAATAAATAAAATTTTTTGAGCAATGAGGTCGTTCCAAAATTTTAAGAGTATTTTTTCTGAAAGAGCATGCTTAAAAACATAGGATCTGACCATTTTTTGAATAATTCGTTTAAGTTTAATATTAAAAAAAAAAATACTTAAATCGGTGCGCTTTCATTGTTTACGCTTCTGTCGTGTGACATCACAAATGATGAAATGCCAGTCAGTGTTGCCATTCACTGGGCAAAATATTTAATTCGCATCTTCACTAACGTGTATTGGCAACGATATGGTTGATAGCAAGAGTAGAACGCAATATTTAATTCGCTTCTTGATACGCTAACGTGGAAACGTCGTAGAAAGATGCGCCAAATCGCATCCTTTATGACGTCATAAAACGCCTTGTTTTCAAAATCGGACAGTTCAAAAATCAACTAAAAAATAACTGTTGGGAAAGTAAAAGTATTTTCTGGGTCCATGTTATTTTTTTTATTCATTCTATCCATTTCAGTGAATAAAAGTGGTACTTTTGACCGAAAGAAACAATCCCATTCCATAAGAAAACTTAATTACCTAGCGCGAAAATTGAAGCACATTTTTAATGATTTTTCAAACTAAAACACAAACACATTAACATCGAAAAAACATCGATGTTTCCAAAATATCGACACATCCCCCAGTTGATGAACCTGCTCCTTGCTCATGTTATAATATTTGAGTCTCTCGTGCATTACCAAGAGAGACGTCACAGAGCATTTTGCAACTACAGAAAGACAATTTCAATTTCAACATTTAAAATATTTCTATATTCAAATACAAAAACCAGCATAAACCAAACTGGTAGATAAAAAATAATCTATTGAGTTAAATTTCACTCAACAACTTACAGTAGAAATTGAAAATAAAAATAAAAATTACTGAATCAGTAAACTATGCGTTTGCGGGTGACAGAAAAAAAAAAAAAATGTGCCACACATTTCAGGCGGAAGGTAAAAAACTTAAATCGACGACTATTCAAATCCCTACGAGATTTAGTGCAGCTCTGGTGAAACGCAGTCACGTGGTCTCTTCTCACTTCCCCCCGTGAAGAGCATATTGACCGTTCCCAAGCGGTAATTCTGTAAGCCACGCTATGGCTTGGTTTCTTCCATGCTCGATAGATGGCGCCACTACTTTTTCATGATTTTTTTTTTTGCTTTCTTTTTAAATATGTCTTGTGTCTTTTGAAGTTTTAACCATGGATAGCTTATCATCCGGCTTTACTTATTCAAATATTAATATTACAAACGATCAAAACGAAAATTTAACTTACAGAGTAAAAGAAATCACTGATGAAAATGCTGCAAATGTAAGTTTAAAAAATTTTTTTTCTTAATTTAATTGCGGATAACCCCGAAAAAAAAATGTTATTAAAGGGACAGAACAGCCGATTTAAATTATTGGAATTAAAAGAAAAAAAATGTGAAAATTCATGTGCCTAAAGGTTTAACGTTGTAATTAATAATTTAATCAACGGTCTAATTGATACAACTATATCGATTAGATAACATTATATGCAGTATTCGGGGGGGGGGGGGGAGTACATGAATCCTAGTGTGAAATGTAAGTCAGAACAGCTCTTTTACAAAAGTACTCCAATAGGCTTTCTAGTTTATTTATTTATTTATTTATTTATTTATTTTAAGTTTTTTTTGAAAAACACAAAGACACCTACACATATATATATGCCAATGATTTTTTTTTGGTGGAGGGGGGGGGGGTGTGATCGCTTCCTTTTGGGGGGGGGGGTACATTCACCCTTAGTTTTATTTACCCATGTTTTGTAGCATTTTTTAAAATTAATTTTCTGTTTAGTTTGTTCTTTAACTTTTGTTGTTTTTTCCACCAGTACTTACATGTTCTTTACTAAATTACTATGTTGGGCCTTTTTTAGTTAAAGATTTTTTAGATTGTATTTGTGTTTCTATAAAAATTGAATTAATTTCTCTTTTGATTGGCTTATACAGATTTAACTTAAATATGCTTGTTAATTTTATACACAGAACTGGTTACAGCAACACAGTGAAGATACAAAAAGTACTTGGCGTGTTGCAACAACATATCCGAAATCAGGGAGATTTAATAAATACAAAATCAGCTATCGCTGTGTGCATGACAGACAGAATAGTTTCTTTGGATGGTCCTTCAAAGCATACAGGATGCACTGCTAAATTGACAATCACAATACAAAGGCAAGTTACTTTCAACTAAATGTATATATAACAGGGTTTGAAATAGGGTTCAATTTCTAGAAGGGGAATGTCCCCCGTTACTTCAGATTCCAAAGGGGATTTTTTGAATTTCGGGGAGAATTTTTGTAAGTTCTGAAAATTTGTTTACAATTTTTTTTATAATTCATTTTTATTTCATTTTTCTATTTATTAATTTTTAAATTATAATTTTTTTGGTGTAATATCAGTCCCATTTTCAAATAATTATTCCTTAATTTTGCAATTTTACTTTATTATTTCATTTTCAATAAAATATTTTACAACTAAGTAACATCACATACACTCAATTATTTTTTTTAAATAGAACATTTTCTGGTTCTAATTATCCGAATGGGGTTCGGCCACGATTGTTTAGAAAAATATTTCTACTGAACAAAGACTTTTTTCTGGCGATCAAAAAGTTAAAGTAAAAAATTGCCTATAATTTTCCAAAACGGACTGTCGTTTCCAGCAGTTTTCGGATCGCATTTCGACCGGCGGATCGGAATTAGTTGATATTGGCGGATCGGAATCGGTTGATGTAACCAATTCTGTGTATAAAATTAACAAGCATATTTAAGTTAAATCTGTATAAGCCATTCAAAAGAGAAATTAATTCAATTTTTATAGAAACACAAATACAATCTAAAAAATCTTTAACCAAAAAAGGCCCAACATAGTAATTTAGTAAAGAACATGTAAGTACTGGTGGAAAAAACAACAAAAGTTAAAGAACAAACTAAACAGAAAATTAATTTTAAAAAATGCTACAAAACATGGGTAAATAAAACTAAGGGTGAATGTGTCCCCCCCCCCCCCCAAAAGGAAGCGATCACACCCCCACCACAAAAAAAAAAAAAAAAAAATCATTGGCATATGTGTGTGTTTTGCAAAAAATAAATAAATAAATAAACTAGAAAGCCTATTGGAGTACTTTTGTAAAAGAGCTGTTCTGACTTACATTTCACACTATATACATGTACTCCCCCTCCCCCCGAATACTGCATATAATGTTATCTAATTGATATAGTTTTATCAATTAGACCGTTGATTAAATTATTAATTACAACGTTAAACCTTTAGGCACATGAATTGTCACATTTTTTTTTTAAATTCCAATAATTTACATCGGCTGTTCTGTCCCTTTAATAACTTTTTTTTTTCGGGATTATCCGCAATTAAATTAAGAAAAAAAAAAATTTCATTTGCAGCATTTTCATTAGTGATTCCTTTTACTCTGAAGGTTAAATTTTCGTTTTGATCGTTTTTAATATTAATATTTGAATAAGTAAAGCCGGATGGTAAGCTATCCATGGTTAAAACTTCAAAAGACACAAGACATTTTTCAAAAGAAAGCAAAAAAAAAAATCATGAAAAAGTAGTGGCGCCATCTATCGAGCAAGGAAGAAACCAAGCCATAGCGTGGATTACAGAATTACCGCTTGGGATCGGTCGATATGCCCGTGAAGATTCCTGCTTCAACAGCCAAGTCTGAATGATCTAAGGTTTGTGAAGGGGGGGGGGCGTCATGACAGTCCTTACATATGCGTAAAATACTAATCTGCCCACGGATGCTATGAAATTGGCAAACGACGAGTTAAGACGAGCCTGAATGAAGGTAGGGAGAGGGGAGGGGAGGAAAATTTCGCTGCTCCTCTTGGGCCATTCCACGGAAAACGGAAATTTTGTCCGCCACGTGACGCCACATATGCTGCACGAAAAATAAAAATTTAAAAAAATGATAAAAATTTAAAAGGGTAATGATAACATTTTTATTGCTTAGCAAATTAAAAATGAATGTGTGAATCCTCAAGCAAAAGATTTCATCATTACGTTTTTAACCAATTATTTTTTAATTAAACATATGAACCGCCACGTGCAGGATAAAGTGACTACGTTTTCGTGCAATGGTCCAATAAATATTTTTTTCATGGTTTAAACTATTATTGTTTCTTAACAAATGATATATGTTTCCTTTATATTGGAACCTTTGCTGTCAAAATCTAGTTTGTTTCAACATTAATATAGTAAGAGAAAAAAAAATATTAACTAATTCATCATCAAGTTACAAGAGGTTGACGTTGGATGCCCCACACATGACGTATGCAAATAAACTAAAATTTAACGAACAAAATTGTACAATAAAAATGCAATTGTGTCAGGAATATCTTTGTATCAAATGTAAAGATTAAAAAATTTGCTTAGTTAAAACATTAAGATATGACAACATGTTAATGAAATTTAAGCGTCTTATTGTCCCACACGTTATGGTGGAATGGCCCTCTTTTGTTCATTTTGAAATGTTTCTGCTAAAGGGGCTAACACACGTCTGCCAAAGCGACATCCATGAAAACAAACACAGCGTCCATTTCCATTGTTAACCGGATAATTCGTTTTTCCAGACTGTGAGGAAATAATGTTTTACACAATGAAAAGTAACTAGCACACTAAGAGATTACTGTGGTGTGTAGTCCCAATCAGGGTTCCCCGATTTTTGAAACAAAAAAATACTACTTCCTCTGAAAAAATACTGCATTTTTGGTGCCATCTACTGGAAAAAAAATGAAATAAAACATATTAGTACTTCGGCAAGTTTTTTACGATTTGTTTTTCGTATTTACATAATATAAGACTGTAAGTTCATCAAAAAATATGTTAAAATATCTTTATATATATGATAATAAATGTATTTAATTATTCATTTTATTCTTCTTTTTCGGCCACTGTTGCCAGACGTAGTATTCCTGATATTACGGTAGTATTTGAAGTACGTACTACGTCCCATTTTTTGGGAAAAGGAATAGTACGTCTGGCAACTCTGGGTCCCTCGAAGGGGTCTGTTATTTATTACTGGTCTCTCTTGTACTAATTACGAGAGACTTCATGTGAGTTACAGGTCTGGGTCCCTAGTAAGGCTGTTATTTATTACTGATCTCTCTTGCACTAATTACGAGAGACTTCTCATGCGTTATTGTTCTGGGTCATTTGAAAGGCTCTGTTTTATATTATTAGTCTCTCTTGCATTAGTTACGAGAGACTTCACATGAGCTACAGGAAAACGCTTACTAACACAGATGAGGTTAGTTATAGTTTTAAAAAGTGAATATACCAAGTTAGTCATAAACAAAACTGGTAGAAAAAATAAACTACGAGTAGAATTGCCGACATAAGTTTGCAGAGCTCTCACAATCCTATCAGCAAAGATTTATCAGAATGCTAAAGAACTGACTATTTTAACATTGGTTTAATTTTCATTTTCAAATCCTGCTTTCCATCAATTGTATATTGCTTATCGCTGTTATTTAAGCACTTCGACCAATCAACTAAGAAAAGAAAACGCTGCTAGAGCGGTCTTGCTCGCCTTCGGACATATCTTTTTGTCTGGCTGGGTTGGTTGGGGATGTTGGTTTGTTACAGATGTTCACTTTTGCCTCTATTATTTAGTCCCAGTTTTGTAAAAATGAAAATTTGCTCACGGCAATATGTTTTTAATCTAAAGTATACTCGATCTATATTCAAATACAAATACAAATAAATACAAATGTGACGACCAGCAACAGGCACTGGGCCCAGCTAGGCTGGTCCTAGTCAATTAATTAGTCCCCAATGAAGATCAATGGCCCTCTTAAAGCTATCCACTCCCTTGCTCATTACCGCCTCTTCCGGTAAGCTATTCCAAGTGCCCACGACCCTGCTAAAGTAGTAGTTTTTCCTGATTTCCAAGTTAGCCTGAGATTTAAATAGCTTAAAACAATGACCCCTTGTCCTGCTTTCCCCGCAAAAATTTAATCCGTTTACATCTTTCATTTTGATAAATTTAAATAACTGAATCATGTCCCCTCTGACTCTCCTTTGCTCCAGGCTATACATGTTAAGCCTATTAAGTCTGGTATCATAATCTAAATCTGAGAGTCCCCTTACTAATTTAGTTACCCTTCTTTGAACCCTTTCCAATACAAAAATATCTTTCTTCAGATAAGGCGACCAAAACTGAACAGCATACTCCAAATGAGGTCTTACTAAACTCCTATATAAAGGCAGAAGAACTTTCTTAGATTTGTTTGAAATAGATCTATTGATGAACCCAAGCATTTTGTTGGCTTTGTTACTAGCAATACTGCACTGTTGACTAAACTTGAAGTCCTGATTTATAAAGACACCCAGATCCATAACATTATCTGCCTGATTTATGACTGAACCCTGTAAACGATATCTCATACGCTTATTTCCAAGACCTAAGTGTAGCACTTGACATTTCCCTACATTAACTGCCATACCCCATTTATCTGCCCACTTAGTAATATGATCTAAATCCTCTTGCAGCTGTTTTACTTGTTCTTCATTTTCGACAATCCCCATAACTTTTACATCGTCAGCAAAACAATTCATGCTTCCAGAAATATTTTCATTGATGTCATTCATAAATATAATAAACAAAAGAGGCCCTAAAACTGATCCCTGAGGAACCCCACTTAAAACATCACTCCAATTAGAAACTACAAAAATTGATGTATTTATTCACCACAAAATAGTTTTGAGCTTACCATTTTGCTTTTACATTCCCGAACGAAATGAAAACATATTTTTTTCTGTTGTTTCCATAGTAACTATTTTTGTTTACCCTCATTTTATTTTAGAGAATGCAATAAATGAATAAGCCACTAGTGACATTATAAAACGCGTGTATCAATATTACATCGCTCTTTTCCTTCTCAATTGCTAGATTCATTCAGATGGAATCGGCTTTATTTGGCCGATTGCCAAATTACATGCAATCCGTGGTCAAACAGTATCCACTTGCGTTGTCTTGTTCTTGTAGGTTCATGCGCACGACTGCTCAATCAATAAATGCAACATTTTGTAAAAATATTTTTGAAATATAAATAATTGAAAAAAGTAAGCAAGAACGATTAAATAAATTAATAAGTACATTAGAATTGATACAGGATGTATTGATATGAATGAATAAATAATAGAGTGAAAGATCGAATAACTAAAATAAATAAATAAATAAATAAGTAAAATAATAATAAATAAGTGCGGGGAAAACAATAAAGTTTACGAATTTCTTCACTACAATCATATTTGTTCTTTTAGTCCGGAAATAAAACATGTGGTTTATTCTCCAAAATCCTGATAATATTATGTCCCAGTAGCCTAACACAAAAATTGTTTAACTCAGAAAGTGTTTACATTTTTTAATAGTTAAAAATAACTTATCTGATGTTATCAGGGGCGGACTGGCTGACTTTGGTCCAGTCGGCAAAAGAATACTTTGACCCACCTCTGTAAATTAAAAAAGTCAAATCAACCAGTACTGGATCTCTATTCTTAGGAATCAACCAAAGACATTAAACTACCGCTAGTTCCTATTTTCCTTTAAGTTTCTAAATCAAGCTTAAAAGTTCTAAAAGAAGAAAATTGTGAAACGTAAAACAAAGCTAACCCTGACACATTTTTATGGGCCATCAAAGAAGGAAATCAATGATTGTACTCGGAAAAGGCACATCTTTAGGCTTCTATACTGACAACATAGGAAGAACACGAAAAATGGAAGGAATCAGATAAATTCCCCCGGAAATTTTCGGAATCGGTTGATCTAATAGGCATAAGGAGAAAAGAATTGGGAGAAGGCAAGGGCGCCCATATAGGGGGACAAGGGGGGGGGGGGGGGCTCGAGCCCTCCCTTTGAAATTAGAACTTCCTTGCTTTAAGTATTTTTTTCTTTGCAAAAATGTAAAAACATTTTTTTCCAGCCATAATTGAATAAATTATTAAAAATGTCAAATATTAATGATTTTAATCTGTCCTGAAATCAGTTTCCACAAGAAAATATCCAGCTAAATCACGGAAAAAATCTTTGAGCCCCCCCTTTCAACTTTGCATATGGGCGCCCATGGGAGAAGGGGTTCTCTCTGAAGCGATATTTTCAAAATTAATGTCAAAAACCGCAATTTTAAAGTTTTCGATAACGTTGAAAAAAGCAAAAAAAGGGGTTCCCCCACGATTTTTTTTAAATTTTTTTTTTTTTTTTTTCAAAATTGAAGTCTAAGTTTGTTTACGATAGAAAGTCAAGGACTCTTCCCAGAAATTCTTCGAAATAAGAAGATTTAGAAATGCAATTTTAGGCTACCCTTAGGGAACCATCGGAAGCTCTTTACGAAAACGTTTCGACTTTGAACTATTACAAAAACGCAAAACTATCATTGATCACATTTGAGAGAAGAGGAGGCTCAATGATTTCATTTAGAAGCATTTAAAAACTGAAGAATACTCTACTCAATTTTAAACTACATTTAGTTACTATAGGGAAAACGGCGACTCTCTTTCGGAATTTTTCGACATTGAAATTTTAAAAACATAATCTTATAACATGTTTGAAAACATTGAAAGCAAAGAGGACAGGTTTACCGAGTGTTTCCCCCAAGAATTTTTGGGAGTGCGCCGTGCTCCTATACTTTTAAGCTAACCTTTGACCCTTTACTTGATCAACCCTCCTTGCTCCTTAAAAAGCTTAACAAAAGCGATTTTTTTTTTTTCGAAAGGCAAAGATTCACATAAATCTGTCCTTGAAACGTCCCTCTCTCGTTTCAATAACTTATCCACAAGAATCAGATTAGAATATATCTGAATGTTTTTTGCATACCTTTAAAACTAAACATTAAAAAGCTGTTCAATATTTTAGAAATAATTACTTTCGAAAACACTTGAAGTTTGTTTGTACCTAGAAAACCAAAAAGTAAAAGAAGCACCTTTTGTGTTCTACAAAACTTCTCTTAAAAAATACCCTTTTATCTGAAAGCGCACTGCCACTTTTTTGGTCTGGGGGAAACACTAGTACCCTCTGGGCATTTTTTTCTGAAATTAAAATCAATTTTAGGCTATAGTGCCGATAAAAGGGTTTCGGAGCTCTCCCTCGAAAATTTCAGAAAGGGAAATTATAAGCTTTCCTTAGTGATTTTAAAGGAATGGCGAAAATTCGAAGACTTTTTCATCGGACAATTTTTTGATATTTAAATCTGAAAAACACAATTGAGGGCCTTGATGCAAGAGCCAGGTAAGTCCAGACTCACTCATTTTTGGTAAGATCGACAAATAACATCAGTGTCCGGTAGAAAGGCTAATATCTTTCCCACAGTATTTACTAGCAAGCAGAGATCTGATTTTACATTTGTGTCCCGTTGTTACAGCAATCGGAACTTCTATACTATCGGCCACACGCAAAAATGAATTAAAAAAAAAAGTTTGGACTAAACTGGTTCTTGCATCTAAGTGCTCAATTGTAGACTTAAGACTATCGTTGGTGACTTTAGGATTACAAAGGGACCTCATGCTTGAAATACCTTAGGTACCCCATGAAGTATAAATCTGGGACTGATTACAACTAACTTTGCTAAAAAAAAAGAAAAAGAAAGAAACCTTGCCCCCCCCCCCCTGGAACTCAGTCATAATTTCGCCTATGTTCAGGAGCTCTCTCTTCTAAGTCGAAATTTTGTCCTGTTTCCGATTCATATTATCGTAGTTCAGACTTGCTTTCCCGTTTTCCCGTATGCGATTCTGAGATGAAAATACTCGTATAGCGATAATTTACAATAGACGGGCCTCCCTCTATCTTGTTTACCCATATGTCCTTACTCATACTTCACCCTTCATTTAAAAAATCTCGGACCTCCTTCAGGCTTGGAACTGGGCCAACAGGTGTCTCTATCAACACCCCAAAGCATGGCTCACGCATCTATAGCAGGGCCAGGGCCACTTTGTCTAATGGTGCAGGCCACTTCAATATTTGTAAATAGACGTATAAATATGAGTTTATAACACTCTTTTTTCGTCCAGGGGCCTTTTTGAGGCCGCGTCGGACACCAATTTCTCTGGCTCCCTCCTCAATGTAGGAGCCATGGCCCCCAGAGCTTTAAAAACTAGAGAAAGTTGATAAGAGAGGAAAGCATTCGCACATGTGAACTTCGGCTATTTACTTTGATCCCTGCGTAAGGTAGCCAAAAAAAAAAAAACCTCTGTTTCCAGACGTTTTTTCACATAGAGTAAACGAATTACACGTTTTTTAATTTTATTTTTTATGACACTTTAAAAAATAATAGGTATGAAATTAAATGTGTTAAGTTCAGTAAAACTCAGCGGTGGCCCACTCAGCGGTTGGCCCAGTCGGGGATCCCCGACTAGCCGACCTGGCCAGTCCGCCCCTGGATGTTATTCTACTCTTATTTAAACAATAACTCATTTAGTTTTTTCTACAAACTTTTTTAAATAACCAGAAAGTCACACTTTTGGCATGTCCCCATCCGTTTTTCAAATGGACTTAAGTTATTTAAAAATTTTGTATCAACATTCCACAAATTCAATTTGTAGTACAAAATTAAGCATACTTAAAGGTGTAAAATAGCATTCTTTAAATAAATTAAATTATTTAAATCATCAAGGTACATCGTTCAAAACTTTGTCCCCAGGTTTCATGTCATTCTCCTGTCCTAGGAATATGAGTTCAATTAAAAAAAGATTAAAAAAAGGAATTCTTGATTTGCTGTGCTACAACACTGTCTATGATCACCATTTTGTTAGATCCCTTGAATATTAAGTTCAAATGATTTGTCTGCTGCTCTTACTAAAACTTTGAAGTTCAAAAATTGGTATGAAACATTTTTGGCTGTCATCCTTCTGGACAAAACTTCTGCATTAAATAAAAGAAAAATAATAATTCTACTTATATATAGTGTGTAGTTGAATTAAGGGGATAGAATCGAAAAATAACATTAGTTACCTTAATTATAATCCTCGGCTTACGCAACAGGCAAGTTGTATGGAAAGTGTGTTACTTTTGTCCTAAAAAAAGTGTCCTACTCCTGTCCTAAAAAAAAATTCACTCTTCCTAGCATTATTTCTCAAGCACTGGTAATGCATCCCGTAGAATATAATTATTAATTTCCACTACATTAGTTGGAAAATAAGATTCAATGAAAAAAGAAAGTTAAATTTGCCAAACGATAAATAAAAAAAAATGTATCTGCGGAATAATTCTATTTATTTAATATTTTTTGTTGTTGTTCAGACGAATCTTTCCAAAAAAGATTTATTGGCTAGACATTTGTTTATCTAAATGGTGCTCGAATAGGTTAGTGAAGTTGCTATAAATTTCGTAGTTGCTTTCAATTAAAAGTAAAATATATGTTATTAATATTGCTGATTCCCTTTTTGTTTTTTATGTTTGTATTTCCTGAACTATAAAACAATTCGTAAGTATTGAGAAGGTAACTTTTCTTTTTGTAAATTTTATCATCCTGTGTACGGCTAACTTAAAGAAAGTTTTAATGTAGCAATCGGTTTTTTTCGTTGAAACGAAAGTCCGTTATTCGGAGTGTAAGCTATTCAGAGTGAATGATAAGGAAAAACCTATGGGGGACTTGTACTCGTAGAAATTGGGGGTGTCCGTTAAAGGAGGTTTTACATAAATTTTTTTTTGTCATTTAATAACCATACTTTTTGATTTAGGCTCCAGTTATTTCCTCATTACTATAGTTATATTTTTGATAACCCACGAAGAAATTCATTTTGTAACTCTCCTGGTGCTGCTTGTCAGTTTTTGCTGTATGAAAGTTTGACCCCATCTTTTGAGGGTGTAACATAGTTAAAGTGAGTTTATCTTAATGAATTCCTAACAAAGAGGAAGAATAATTTTTTTCAGCATTTTTATTTAAAAAAAAAAAAAAAAAAAAAAACAGGATTGGAAAATGTCAAGTTTTTGGAGAATCACCCATGTACTGTTTGTTTTCCTTAGCTGAGACCTAGCGCCGATTTACGCATGCGTCAGGTCTGCTCCGAATTTATCAATATAGGTAGGGAAACCTGGAAGTAAAAGGTGCAAAATAACGTGCTCAGAAGTTCTTCCAATGTAGCGTCGAAAAAGACAGAGATAGCAAGTGCGATCGGAATGTGCCCATCCTCAACTATCGCCCCTTTTTGAAATGGAATCTGTCCTGAGTGGTAGTCTTTGCTTTCGCGAACGGACAGTATTTAATAAGACGACAAAAAAAAAAAAAAAAAAAAAAAAAAAAAAAAAAAAGAAAAGACCCACTTCCCCCAATTAACTCTAATTTGAATTCCGAAACTTTGAATTCAAATTATGTTTTTTGCAATCATGAGTTGCGACAAGACCCTACTGATTAGAGTTATTGTTTCTAGAAATGGCTCCCCCCCCCCAAGCATGTCCCTCCTCCTGGGTGGTTACGTGTGTATAGTTGTGTATGTAGGCTTACGTGTGTGCACGTAGTCGTGTGTATGTGTGTAAAGGCGTGCGCGCGTAGGGGAGTGTGAATGAGCATGCGTGTGTACACTGTAAAAAAATTCAGAAACATTACTGACTATTTCCGTGTCACCTTTCGGGATTTCAATGGTTTTTATCCCCTTCCTGGAAATATCAAGTATCATTCACAAAAAGTTTCCTGAATTGCTACAAATTGCACAAATGCAGACTTCTCTCAGTTGTAAAAAATATTTTCGCTCCCAGTTTAAAGATTAATTGAGAGTATTTATAAAGTGTATCGGCTTCGGTTCGTTTACGGCTCGTCCATGCTAATTAAACTCCCAAAGGGAGCGAATAAGTATGGACTTCGTAGCTTTGCCAGACTTGCAAGTGAGATGCTTGATACTTACTTGCAATTTTAGCTTAGCTTAGCTTTGGCCATGCTTGCAGTACTGCTTTTGGCACTGTCTTGATAAATCAGGAAGGTGCCAAGCTGTAATATTATCCCTACCAGAAATGACTTTTAACTTCCAGTGACACGAAGGCTTTAAACGGGAAGATTTCTGGATTATTCAGGAAGGTTACTGAGTTTTAGCGGAAAACTTTCCTGGTTTTTGCGAGATATGTTACTGGCAGAAAGTGGGCACATCAGCTGCCTATTATTTTCCAGGAACGTTTCTGAATCGTTTTTACAGTGTAGGACATGGAAGCCATCGCCCAGCAAAAGTGGATTCCGGTGGACAGTGCTCAGGACCAGCCGCACCGCCGCCGGTGGAAGGTGGTGCTGCAGCCCTGGTCCAAGCTGAAAAAGGAACCACAACGTCAAGGACTGTCAAATGAGAACAATAAGCAATCGTGATTGCTCAAAAAAAAAAAAAAACTTTTATGTTTGCAGGTGTGTTGAAGACAAAAGACTCAAAAAGCAGGAAAAGATCTACCGTGTAAGGACGCGTTTTAAAACCCTTTTGTAATACACAGAAACACAGAAGGTTCTTGCTAAACCATCTCTTTTTTTCAAACTCTCCTTTTAATTGCCTTTCAAGATTGAATATTACAAATGAACACGTTCTTCGCAACTCAGAGTTCTTCGCACATTTTAGAGTGTGTTATAAGTATTTTTTCTTCAATAAAAAAGTAATACTTTGGTTTCGATAAGAAATCTCGAAACTTACATTCTTATATGTATTTACAAAGCAGATCCTTATAACCCAAAAAGGCATGTTTGTATTGTTTTTGTGAGGTTTTTATTTTAATTGCGATGACGAAACGCTCAGCGTAGTTACTGTCTGTTTTCTTTTGCCGAAACCTTCCGCGAATTTGCGCATGCTTCAGGTCTGCTCTGATTTTATAAAAATTAGGATGGAGATCCGGAAGTAAAAAAATGCAGATTAACATGTTCAGCAATTCTACCAAAGTAGCGTCAAAAACGACAGAGATAACAAGTGCGAACAGAAATTGCACATCTTCAACCTGTTGCTCTTTTAAACTAGTATGTTGTGGCCATCACGAAACTTTCTTCTATATTTTTCTTTTTTTTTTCTGATCCCTCCCCATGCTTGACGAGGAAGCAATATTCCCAATGAAAACAAAATTACACATGCAAAAACTTGACGACCATCCCAATGTCTGAATTATTGCAAAAGCAAAGCAAAGAGCGAAAATTGAAAGTTATTTTAAAAGCCTTGCTTGAATGAATTACAAATATTTTATTTGTTAACAAACATAAGATGGCAACAGTTAAAAATTTTAAATCATTGAGATAATATTTCCGATCATTTCCATGCAATTAAAATCACGAGAAATACGCAGACGACAATCTATTACGATTTATCTTTCTTATTGTTGCATTAATAAAGCTATTTTTATTAAAAAATAAAAAAAAAAATCAACACCTCTTGGAGCGATTGGCGTCAAAATTGAACCAAAGCCTGTTTACATAAGGATTCACATATATTCCAAACTTCAACCAGAACGTAGCATTACTTCTTGAGATAGGGCACTCACAATGGAAAAAAAGAACGGGCGATTGCGCCACCCCCTTTTTAGCTGTTGACACCAAAATAAAATCAGCTCTTATACCCACTAAGGACTACTTGCCGATAAATTTTTCTTTCATTCCGTTCATTATTTCTTGAGATACAGCAGTCACAATTGACGACGAAAAACGTTCCATAGCTCAACCCCCGTTTGAGTTATTGACACCAAAATTGAATCAGCACCTGTTCCTGTTACTGGCAACATATGGACCAAATTTTGTTTGATTCCGCCAGTTACTTCCTGAGGAATAGCAATCACGCGTAACTCAAAAAACGTCCCATTGCTCCACCCCCCTTGGAGGAATTCGCGCCAAAAACCAATGGGCACAAGTTCACATAGGGGCACATATGTGTACCAAATTTCGTTCGATTTTATGCGGTAGTTTTTGCTGTAGAGCGGCCACAAAAAACTGGTCACACACAGACGTGACACACACACATACAGACACACATACACACACACACACACACACACATACACACACACAGACAGACAGACATTTTCCAAAAATAGTCGAAATGGACTCAGCACACCTCAAAACGTTCAAATCCGTCAAAATTCGAAATTCGAAAATTTGCACGAATCCAATACTTTCTTCTATATATTAGATATAGAAGAAAGTAAAAATGGAATCTATTCCGAGTACTGGTCTTCGCTTTTGGGAACGAACAGTAATTAATATTTTACGTCAATGCATGAATAGAAATTTTCCTCCCCCACATAACTTTTAATGGTATCTTGGGTGCATTGATCGACCCACCGAATCTCTTGAATTCCGGCAGTATTTACAGTACAGGGTGGTCCAAAAGAAAATTTCCATACTTTATGAAGCTGTAGTGACCTATCCGCTGAACCAACCAAACCAATTCTTTACAGATAGTTGTTTTAAAGCTTGTGCTGGAGATTGTGGTAATATCAAGCAGCGCTGGTGACCGAAGCAAACGCTTTACACCGGCACATTTTCGTAACCCTGCCCGTAATTTGGGCAGGAAGGGCTTATTGGGACCTTTTACTTTTGAGAAGTAATTTCATCCCCCACATAACTTTCAATGGCATCTTGGGCGCATTGATCGACCTCACTAGCCTCTTGAATTCCGTCAGTATTTACAGTACAAGGTGGTCCAAAAGAAAATGTCCGTACTTTATGAAGCTGTAGTGACCTATCCGCTGAAATAATGAAACCAATTTTTTTACAGATAGTTGTTTCAAGACTTGGGCTGGAGATTATGGTGATTTCAAGCAGCGCTGGTGACCGAGGCAAACGCCTTACACCGGCAAATTCTCACAACTCTACCTGCAATTTGGGCAGGAAGGGCTTATTAAAAACATGCTGTTACCTTTACATTTGAGGAGTAATTTATCAAAAGGGAGCAAACATATCCATTTAAAAAAAAAAACTCAATTTATAACATTTTTTAAAAATATTTCAGATGACCTTAATCAAATCACCCACTCTTAAGAAATCCAAACGGAGCAAATTTTAGTTTATTTAAGGGTAAACTTTGACTTTTTGATCAAAAGGTAACAAATCCGTTCTCTATACATTTTATTTTGAACAAAAGGAAGCCGATCCTGAATGAGTCTGTAGTACGAAAAATATTTTATTCAAAAGAACACGTGTCCGAAATCTTCCAATTTTAATCCACTACTTTAGGTTCAAGTACTTTAGGTCAAGAGAATATAATGAGATGAAATATCAGATTTTTCGTGAAATTGGAATTCTCAACTTTCAGGTTTTCATTCTAAAGGGCACATATCCAAATTTAAGATGGCGATATCTCCTTGTTTTTTTTTTTTTTTTTTTTTTCTACAAGTATTTCTTACTCTTAGACAAAATTTGCTGTGCTTCTGAGTTCAACTACAAACAGAGAAAATATTCTAAAACTATTTTGCTCTTACCCTAATTCGTTATTTTCACCTCCTGTACAGTTTTTGAAATCGAACAGGTAAATTTTCGATAGATTAGTCTTACATTTCCTAGTATTGATCCCTCTCGTTGAGCAAGAGGAACTTTACATGAGTGATGTCATCTTTAAGTCACACACCTTACTGTAAAGTTTTACTTTTATATACAAAATAAATCATTAAAAAAAACTGGTAGTTAAAAATAATCTAAATGGTCACAGTTTATTAGTTGGAACCCGTGCAGAGTTTCTGAAATTTGATATGTAATTAAAAAGTTGCGTCCATAGTGCAACGCTTCCTTCTTCCTGGTATTATACCACTGAATCCTTGTAATTGCAAACAGCTTTAAAAATTTTCGTTATTCGAGATGATGGCGATAACATCTAACGAGTTGACGGCCGACATGAGCTTGTAGAATTGGGTGGTTCGAAAAATCAACTTTTTTTATTTCGGAACCACTTTATTTCTCAAAAGTTGTAGTTTGGTACCCTCAAATGGGAAAAAAAATATTTTAAAAATTTTAAGTTGACTTCAGTTCGCGCATAAGGCTGAAAGATTGAAAAAATATGCTAAAAATTGATTAATAAAATAATTTTATTTATAATTTAGCAAGGCAACAGCTATAAATAGTCAGTATATAGCGTAGTTTAAACCTTAAAAAAATGTTTTATAGCATTTACATACGATCTTTCGTTCGCGTATACGCCTTAAATTAGGCTAAAAACTCCTGTCCAATCTAAGAACAAAAGATCTTATGTAAAAGCTATAAAATATTTTTCAGGGTCAAATTACTCTGTATACTGACAATTTGGCTGTTGCATCATGAAAAAATACAAAAAACATAATTTTATTATTTTCTGAAAATTTCAATTTTTAACATATTTTTTCAAACTTTCAGCCTCATGCGCGAACTGAAGATGTCAACTAATTTACATCTCATTCATTTTTTTACTATTTTTTTTCCAATTAAGGATAGCAAACTAAAACTTTTGAATGGTAACGTGATTCCGAAATAAAGAAATCGATTTTTTCGAACCACCCCATTGTAGAGCTCTCTCAATCCTATCAGCAACATTTATTACATTGCTGAAAAATCGACTATTTTAACATCGATTTAGTTTATGTTTTCAAATCCTGCACTCAATTACTTGAATGCTGCTTGGCACTGTTAAATAATCGCTTCGTTTAATCAACTAAGAAAAGAAGTTGCTAGAGGCTTTCTCGCTCGCCTTCGCATATCTTTACATTGTAAAAAAAATCCGAAACGTTACTGATTATTTCTGTATAACGTTTCTGTATTTCAATGGTTTTTATCCACTTCTTGAGAAAATCAAGTATCATTGTCAAAAAGTTTCCTGAATTGCTTCAAGTTGCACAAATGCAGACTTCTCTCTGTTGTGAAAAATATTTTTAGCTCCCAATTTAAAGATTAACTGAGCGTATATACATTAAGTGCATTGGTCTCTGTTCGATTATGGTCACACAGACTAAGTACGCTCCCAAAGGGAGCGAATAAGTCTCTGGGCTCCGCAACTTTGCCAGAATTGCAAGCAAGAGGGGTGTTTGAAATTCTGTCTTAGCTGCGGTCCTAATTGACATCATGCTTCTGGAGTTTTCTTGGCAAATTAAGATGCCGCCAAGTCATTATATTAAACCTACGAAAGTTTTCTGTCGTTTGAGCGGGATAAACCTTTCAAGGGGCTCTAGAGCAGGGAGGTTACTCCTTTCTTATAAAAATTCCAGTTTAATTTCAAGAAGGTTACTGACATTTAGAGGAAAACGTTTCTGGTTTTTGTAAGACATGTTACTGGCAGAAATTGGGCACATCAGCTGCTCATTATTTTCCAGGAACGTTTCTGAATCGTGTTTACAGTGTACGATACATTTATCTTTACCATTGTGGCAACAACTAGTACTAAATTTGAAGTGGTCGGTGCTGTTGTGTTGTCTTTTTTTCGATGTTGTGTCTTTTCTTAATAAATATAAATAAAAATGAATCTAATTCTCCAATTTTCATCAAGCAACCTAACAAAAAAAAATAAAAAAAAATAAAGGCGATTACTTAAAATCACTTAACGCTTCATTTTTACTAACATTAAACTCTCAGCAATAAAATTGTTCTTTCTTCAGGTTTACCAGCAATGTTTTGCAATTTGGGGGTCGTGTGAAATCTTGATTTAATTTTGGGACACTCCTTAGCTACTTTATTCCAGAAATTCTGTATGGGTTCTAAATATTGCACTTTGACTGAATAGATTATTTTCAACTACCAGTTTTGTTTGTGATTCATTTTTAATTTTAATGTAAGTAACAACGTAGGCGTACTTATCCATTGTTTCTACTTATAAAAAACTTGAGGAAAGATTCTTATCTTGCGCAAGAGGGACTTTAGAGATAGAATCAAAATGGAAGGAGCTAGTCCAATCATTGGCTTCGCAAAAGCTGACTCGAAGACTCCAAGTCACGTGACTCAACAACGACGAATGGTTGGCACGATTTGTGTGAAACAAGCGAAAGAAACCTGATTTCTTCTAACGACTTGCTTCAAAATCTGTCACGTGACTCGGAGTTTTAGTCTCATTAATAAAAGTCTGCACTCCCTCCACATTTTATCTCTTTTCAATGAGAGGGACCTATAAATGGTCAAAGAAACAGGGGTGTGCAATTGAAATTTGTAGGAGGGGGGGGGCTGTTTTGAGGGGCATTTTTTCTCATTTCGGGGGTGGGTCTCCGCAATATTGAGGGGGGTGTGCCCTCGCCCTTAGGGAGGGTGGGCACCTCTGTAAAGAAACAGTAGCAGCTGACGCTCATTAAGTTCCTCCCGCACAAATTCCAGACCGAGTAATGGAAATTGTCGATTAAAGCTCTTGCAAAAAGACCAAATAAACGACCAATGTTGCCGACCGCCAGTGCTGTTTAAAATCAACGTAATCTATGGCACATGCTTTCTAGAACCCCTTGATAAGGACAGGCTGAAATATCCAACATTTTGGTTCCAAGACAGAATTAGATTCAACCTTATTTCTAGTATTAATAAATACGTTTTAATATTCGCTGGTTGCCGTGTCATAAAACAATTGATGATAAGTTGAGTAAAATGTCCCTTAAGGTGTATCCAGAAAGATAACTTAATTTACAAATTCAGCAAAAATGTATCGGGACACGTTTACTGTAATAAACCTCATTTTCACACCTTATTTAATTTTAATTTGTAATAATTAAATCGTTTTTATCTACAGAATAAAATAATCAGACATCAATTAGGCAACACACCTAAAGCTTGGGCGCCAGTTTTCTGCAATGAAGCTTTTGTACAAATACTATCCCCCCCCCCCCGACAATTTTGGAACCTAAATGTTGGATAGATCCAGCTCCCCCTTTAGAGGAGCTTTAATGCTTTCAATCAACCATGCTTGAAAATTTGGTTTGGTTGCATCAATGTATCGGTCGACAACTCTTGGAATGCAAGGGTAGTTTCTTTTTGACCCCTCTGTACTGTAAATGCTGGCGGAACTCGAGGCGCGAAGTAAATAGATCAAATTGCCTCTTCTACCGTTGTAAGCCACGTGCAGAATTTTGTAAATCTTTCTTTGAAGTTTTGAAGTAATATATTAATTAACTACAATGAGCGTTTCATCATCGTGATTCAAAAAATTAAAAAAAAAAAAACTCCTACTGAGCAGGAAATGTAGAATCAAGAAGGAAAAAGCCTTTTGAAAGCCTTACACTATATATGAAAAATCAATTACACGTATTTTATCGGTTAATAAATAGAAACTGGCAACAGGTAAAATTTTTAAGTCATTGTGTTTTCTTTCCTTGTTGGCCAACAATGAATTCGGTTACCAATCGCGTGAACAAACGCTTAGCTGTATTCAAAATCTGCATTAAAAATATTATATAACTAGCTGACCCAGCCACGCGTTGCTGTGGCGAGAAATAGTTAGATTAAAATATCATTCTGCTCAATATTTTGATAGAATCTAATTGATATTTTTAGTAAAGCTTAAGATATTATACCCAATTTTAAAACATATGAGATTGACAATGCTGTGTTAGGCTGAATTAAGTACTTATTCACTTTAGCAAGTATTAACTAAATTTTCAATGGTAAAAGCACTATACCTACGCTTAGTAAATTTTGTAAGTATGACTTCAATCAAAAATAAAAGCAAAATAACTTGAAAGTGATAGTAAATATCGAAACTGATTGTAAAATATCGGAATGTAGAAAATAAGCGTAATCCAACATAAACTTTTAGAATGTACAAAACACACTTTATTCATCTCAGATTTCCCTATAGTTTGTAATAAATAACATTTTTTCAAAATACATTAGCTAAATTAAAATCATATAAAAATGAAATTTTATAAATGAGGTAGATATCATTGACTTCAATCCATTGTTTCTATTATTTGTCTTTTGCTAATACGAATAGGTATGATGACTTTCCCAATCAAGAGTAGGCAATAGATAAAGGGTGTCCTGAAAAAGACTGTATGTTTTCAAAAATTTATAACAGGAAAATGGTTAATGATAAAAAAAAATAATTTTTGCAGAAAATTCATGTGATGGGCCGTAAGCTTCGTCCCACCAGAGCTCTAATGTTTAGTTCAAAAGTTTTTCAATAGATGGCGCTGCAGATAGTAAGCCTCTAGCAGTAATTATTAAAATTCACCGATTTTTCCACCAATTGCGACATGTGGTTGCAGCCTGCGGCAGGCATTTTGAAAATATTGTTGCGAAATTTTATTTATTAAAATTATTTTTCAAAAAACTATAATGTAATTTTCTGTCTTTCTTTGATTTACGGTCTTACATCTGCTGCGCCATCTACTGGAAAATTCTTGAACTAAATTTTGGAACTTAGGAGGATTAAACTTGCGGCCCATCACATGAATTTTCTGCAAAAGTTATCTTTTTATCATTAACCATTTTATTGTTATGAATTTTTGAAAACAGTCTTTTTCAGGACACCCTGTAGTTGCCCATGAGAGAAAAATGTATGTTTCAAGTCCAAACCGAAAGTAGACATTGTTTGGTTTTGAGATCTATGTATGGTCTCTTCAAAAGCTAAACAAATCGGAAATTGAAGCCTTCGAAATGTGTTTGAAAATTATGATGCTATAAATGGATTACTTGCAACACAAAAATTTCTCCTTTAAACTTTTCCGTCAAAATTGTTGAAATTTTGATGAAGAAACGGGTACCGTTGCATAATTTAGGTGGGGTTGTGAAAAAGAATAATTGGTGAACTAATTTTCAACAGGAAACCAGCTAGTAGCATTCCTGGTATATCCAGAGAATTTAAAAATTCAGTTGGAATGTTTGCTGCTTTGCTTTTATTGACAACTGTATAGCCTTGTTCAGCATCAACGGTCCACACAATCTAATTATATTTTTTTTTTTCAGCTTTCAGTAATGGCTCATTATTCACAATAATTGAAGCTAAGACAGCGTTGTTGCACTGTTTTTTCTCGTTGTAAATCAGTGTTAACTAAGTCAACACTAACCAATCAATCACGCGATATCACACCATAATGAATAAAGAACAAATTTGAAACTGAAATGCATAAATCTTCAATTAACACTAAAGCTTCATCATACATCTTAGGTGTAAAATCTTGATTTGAACATCGGTGTGTTTGTTTAACCCTATGGAGTACATCTTCAAGCATAAAATTCATGTAGCTTCCCCACAGAAATGATAATTGTGTTGGATATTACGTCGTCAAAATTATGTTAAACCGTTGACAAATACTCTTTCTCGTTATGCAAAACCTGCATTAGAAAATGCAATTCCCAATGATTGTGTTCTACCAATAATTACAATTCGTGAAATGCATCGTGATATGTTTTAAATAATCGACAATTAAGGGTTTGCAAATATTTTCGTCTGTTATGGAAAGTTTAAGGAAAACAAAAGCAAAAACAACATTCTCTTTATTTTGGCTGCACAGTTTTGTTTTAGATGGAGTTTTGATCCCAATGTCTAGACTTTAATTTTTCATTATGCCCGAGATTGATGAATATTGTGTTCTTTGTTTGCTTGGCATAAATGATTTTTTTTTTTTTTTTTGATTTTATTCAACACTGTAAAAACAATTAAGAAACGTCTTGAAAAATAATGGGCATCGAATACGCGCAATTTCTGACAGTAACGTATCCCACTAAAAGTGAGAAAGCTTCCTAAAATTATCCTGAAGTCTTTCCTAAGAATTCCGAAACCTGTCCGATTCGAGACAATCATTTCTCCGAAACCTTTAGAGAGAACCGAAGTAAGATTAAAAGTAATAGCTTGTCATATTTTTCGACTCACCAAGAAAGTACCAAAAGCATTTTCGCTACCATGGCCACTGCTAAGATAAACTTGCAAGCATGCGCAAAGTATTCCACTTGCTTGTTACTCTTGGAAAGTTACGGAATCCAGAGACTCAGTTCCTCTAATTGGGAGTTACTTCAATCTGGACGGACCACGACGATAATAGTGAAGTCAGTTCTTCACTAAAATTCATTAACCTTCCTGAAATTATCCTGGAACTTTTTTGAAGCATTCAGTTATCTCCCTGGCTAAAAGCCCGTCGGGCCGCTGGACCTTCAGAGAAAACCTTAAGTAAGTTTAATACAAAAGCTTGACACCTCTCTACTTTCAATTAAGCTCCTCCATTAATATCGCAAGCATGGCGAAACGTACTTGTATTTAAGTACCCCAGGTCTAGCTCGCATGCGATTATTGCAACGCTACGGAGTCCAAAAGCTCATTCACTCCATCTGGGAGCTTTTAGTCATTGCAAACGGAACGTAATTGACTTGAAGCCGATACACTTAATAAATGCGCTCAGTTAATCTTTAAACTGGGAGCTAAAATATTTTTCGGAACAGTGAGAAGTCTGCATTCATGGCGTTTGTAGCAATTCAGGAAACTTTTTGACGAAGATACTTCATTTCCCAATAAAATTGTTGATGACCTGTGAAATCCCAACATGTTCCACGGAAATAATCAGTGACATTTTGGATTTTTTACGGTGCGTATAAAATAGCGTGGAACATTGGTAAATAATTTTATTTTTGAGAATCGGGCCAAACACATTAGGTTTTAGACAGTGTTAAAAAAAAATCATTGTTGTTTTTGGTGATTCAAGTGCTTTTCGTTGAAAATATCTTCGGAAAAATATATTCGTTGACCGTTTTCAAGATGTACTGTTAGATGCTGTACAGATGGGTCTCTTTCGTACATGGGGAAGCCAGATAGCTTCGTTGCTGTTTTTATGTCTACTCATTGCTCATCGCGTTATATAGTTAATTTCTCGTACCTCTACTGCGACCTAATAAGAACTATTAAAAACGTATTTGACAAAGTATTTTGTTGACCTCACGGAATTGCAAAAATTGACATTTATATGAGACTCATACGTTTTTAAAAGCAGTGGTGAGAGTGGAACTTCCCGCTGCTTATCAATTTCAACTTGATTTGTAGAATTTGACATTTACATTGAAAAGTGTACCCTTAATACTCCCCCTTTCTCGGGCGATATTGTTGATAACCATGAATATCCGTAACATAGCATTATTTGTAAATTTTAATTAACTTAAGAATACAACTTTTGAGGATGAATTAACTTACAGCGCCATCTATTAAGAATTTACAGAACCAAACAATTAACACACACTATTAATACTTAATAAACATTTTATTTGCAATAAAAAATTATAAAAACCACCCTATCTTTTAAGTTTGACCAAATTACAGAAACTTATGAAATTTGATAAAAATCGGTTCAGTAGTTTCAGAGTTTACCCCGAACAAACATCGTGACACGAGATTTTTATATATATAGATTTGAATTTAATATAACATTGAAGTTCCAAACACATTCTATCAAACGAAAACAAAATTAATCTTTATTTTGGTACCTACTAAATTTTTAAATATGTTTTCCTTGCAAAAAATCGCGAAACAACTTTTAGAGGTTTTTAATTAATATCTTCGTCCGTTAAAGTCGTCCCAGGACGCAACCTTGCTAAGAATTTTCTCGATCAACTCTCCTTCCGAACAAACAACTTTTTTTAAAAACCGATCCATCCGTTGAGGCGCTGGAGTGCCACAGAAAGACACACGGAAATACACACATTCCTTTGTGTGTCGGAAGTTAATAAAAACATTGCAAAAATAATGCTTACATACCTTTTGTGGTTATAAGGATATCTCTTGTCGAAACACATACACTGCGCTCAATTTCTGCCAGTAATATATCTCGGAAAAACCAGGAACGTTTTAGGCTAAAATTCAGCAACCTTTCTAAAAAAATCCAGAAATCTTCCCGTTTAAAGCCAGTCGTGTCTCTGAAACTTCAAAACAATCTTAGATAGATAAAAATCGTTTCCGGTACTGCTCTCATATCTTTTACAACTCGTCTCTCATTCCAATGTTCGCCTCGACTGTGTTTTTAGTCGGGTTGAACCTGTCTTCGTTTTTAATTGCACTGATGATGGCACCTGTATTTTAGAGTGCCGAAACAGCTGTTTGCTTGTTTTTTAACCTTTTTTCATTCTGAATTTGTACTTTATATACGTTGCCATATTTTATTCACAATCTTAGATAGGTATACTATAACAAATTGGCGCCTTCCTGATTTACACTGTTAAAACGATTCAGAAACGTTCCTGGAAAATAATGAGCAGCTGATGTGCCTAATTCCTACCAGTAAGATACCTTACAAAAACTCGGAATGTTTTCCGAAAAAATTGAGTAACCTTCCTGAGATTATCCTGGAAGCTTCCTGAAAATTTCAGAAACCGTTCCGTTCGAAGCCAGTCGTGTTCCTGGAACTGTGGAGTCAACTTAGGTAGGTACAATGTAATAGCTTGGCACCTTCCTGATTTATTAAGGAAGTTCCATAAGCAAGAATGGAAACAATGCCAAAGCTGATCCAGAATTGCAGCAAGAATGCGAATTTTACTCGCCTGCAATTCTTCCCCCCAGTCAACGTAGCCCATACTTATTCGCTCCCTTTGAGAGATTACTTGCATAGGCAGGCGGTAAGTAGCGTTTATTGTTGACCATTTTTATGCTTCTTTTTTCTCCTAAAATCACAGTTTCACCAGTAAAAGAGTTCAGTTTCTGGATCCTATGCAGCCTCGTCAAAATAAAGAATTTTCCTGCAAGTAAAACATTCCCAAAAACTATTATCAAATCATCAATACCGTGTCGCGAGTTTCATTCTTGATGACGTCAGGAGCGTTACTCGATCATTGGCTAATATATATATATAAGGATGAGGGGGGGGGGAGGTGTATCAAATTTTAAAGTTGATATGAAATTTAATATGAATACGACTCTCATCCAACAGTGAAGAAGAGAAATTATGTAGAGCACATTATTTCAGAAAGAGCAACACCGTAAACGTTAGTGTTAAAAGTCTTCGCATACTACCAGGTGTTTGGCCCACCCTCCCCCACAAGACTGCGCAGTGGGGTGTTCCAAACAGCATTTACAGTTATGGCCCTTATGTTTTGATCCTAGAAGAATAATAGACGTGCGAGTATTTTTGAAAGAGCAAAAGAAAAAAAAAAAACTTTTAAGTTCGCTTAGCACAAGCTGAATTTTAATATGCTAGCAGACAAGCCTTAAATAAATTTTATTCATGTAAATATGTTTGACTTTATTCTCATTGAGTCATTTTCATCACAACAATCAACCTTAATACACTGCTCGACATTGAAAATGCAACACCAAGAAGGAGTGTTCAGAAATTTATGCAAATTTTAGAGTAGACGTACATCACTGAGATATGTAAATGATGTGAAATGCGCAGCTCGCCGACGCACGTGAAGTAAGATATAAGGGAAGGACCTTGCAGAATGGGCAATAGTTGTGTCGTTATTTCTGACTGGAGAATTACCGAAGAAATTTTGTGTTTGTTTTGGAAGATACGTGTAACCAACGCCTCCTAGACTGGGACAAGTCGCAGTACGACGAAAGCACGATGCACTCAATTAGGCCGATCGTTTCTCGAGATCATAGTTCATTCCTTTACAACTTTTTCTGGGAATGTTATACAAGCAGGTGTTTAGAATCGCCGATGTACATATATTTTGCCAAATCCCTTATTTCTACGTTTGTCCTTCCTACTTAGTTTGACGATGATAAGAAGGAAAAGTATTAATTCATTAAAGGAAGTAAGTTTTCAACTCAAGTAAAAATCAAAATTAGTAATACTTATTCGCTTCAAAAAGTGTTACTTACCTTTTTTCTTTTCTTTCCCATGAAGGAATTAATGAACAGTTTTACCATATATGCATTGCCTAAAAAATTAGCAGTATAATGTAAGTTCAATGTTTTTTATTTATTTATTTATTTAAAGACTATTTCTTAGCTTGCATTATCTGTCATAATCCTGCATTTTGCTTCCGGTTTTTAATTGTTGCCAAAAACAATGAAAAAAAATAGTAATTACTAAAAATTAAAAATAGTTCTGCTTTTAATTGTTGCCATGATAAATGAAAAAATGAACAAATGAGCTGTCAATCAATTTAACAAATTCGTTTCAAGGGGTGTTTTTAAAAGCTTTCTTTTTTCGCTATACTTGAACAAAATTGCTTTTAAATTCGAGCATACAAACCAGCAATACTGAAAAGATTAATGAAAAAAAAAGCTATTCTCTCTTTATGCGCAATACATTTAGATTGAAATGAAAGTTTATACAGTTTTTTTTTCCTTTTTTTAAAAATAATAAGGATAGGCAACAAAAAAAATATGTTTGAACTTTGGAAAAATTTCACCTGAAATAAATTTTAAAATCAAAAAATTTTAAAATAAAATATAAAAAATGTTTTTTACCTCTGCAGATTATTTCTATAATCAATTAAAGTTTTTTTTATTAGAATTAAAAAACATATTTTCATATTTTATTAGGCTTTGTTTATTATTATCATGTTCAATAATATAATTAAGTGTAAGTTTTTTTAATAACATGCGTGTAAACACACACACACACACACACACACACATATATATATATATATATATATATATATATATATATATATATATATATATATTGTAACGGATTCGGTGCGACTTCCACTTTCTTGAAATGAAGACACAGTTCTTGAGAAAAACATAGGAGCTTTATTTACACTATGTACAGGAGAAATCGTTAACAACTGCTAAAATAATCATCAGCAATTAAGCAAATATCACTCAACGCCGTAAACTCAACGGTTACACACGTATTTACTTCCAAATACGAAAACAACACAGCGAAATGCCTCGCTATAAACAGAGCTAATACACACTCTCAGTAATAATTCTCAATCGAAACTAACTCTTTATCCAGCGTAACGGTTTATATACACACCGAAAGAAATCTCTCAAATATTCCAAACGCTTCTGGAAAATAGTAGACCGTTATCAAATTTTATCAATGAACAAAAAAAAAAGAAATAGGGGGGTCGTATACTTTAGCCATATGTTAAGGGGTTGTATATTCATTACGGGAAACTATTTACAGGTTACGTTACTACAATAATTACTATTTACAGAATTTGTAACAATATATATATATATATATATATATATATATATATATATATATATATATATATATATATATATATATATATATATATTAATACTGAGACCATGATTTAATGTCCTCCTTGTTATTCATAATATTGGAGAAATAACATAAGAACCATATAAAATTACTTATTATTGTTAGAAATGATAAATTGACATTAAAATCAGCTGAAATTCAGATAGAAAATATTTTATCACATTGAAAGTTAAAGGAAAAAAAATTAAACACAATTCTTGGAATATATATCTAGAGCAGCGTTTCCCAATTTCTTTGATTAGTGGAACCCTTTTTAATGCTCACTTTTTTCGTGGAACCCCTGATGTTTCAATAGTTTGCAGTGGCGTAGCCAATGTTCTGTTTCTGAGAGTGCCCAGGTTCTTGCCTCAAAGAGACTATCACATTAACTATTTGTCAATAAATCTCTAATTAAATGTACATAATTATAGATCATTTTAATTATTGGTAATTGCTAATTATTATTTCTTTTTGTAAAATACAGTCGGACCCCGAATTCATCGGGACCGAAACTTTTATACGTTAAATCGGGGTTATTCGTAATATTGGGGTGTGAAAAAAATTGCACTTTCTTTATCTATAAGCCCTAATAAGCAATTGAGCATGAATATCCAAAAGAAGATAGTGTACACTTTTTGTTTAGTATTCTACGAATTATTTTTCACTCGTTAATTCGAAATTTTATTGTACTGAACAATAGATATTTTGACAATTTCTTTGATGCCTTGCCAGGAATTAATGCTCTTTCGACTTTATGGAGCGAAGGAAATACTGAAATACACCGCCAGCGAAGTCATTTCCAGCCGAGAACTGCAGTACAGATACAGATGGGAATTTATATGGGTCAGAGCGGAGCTCTTTTACCCTGTGTGAGGGAAAGTCATGAAGGAGTTGATTTGAAATGGTGTGAGGGGGGGGGGGGGATGGAGTAGAAAAAAAAAAGGAATCTTTTCAGAGCCACACTATATACATATTTACAGGGATTACATAATTGAAATGACAGGAGAATTGAATAATCTGGAATATGATAAGAACTGAGTATATACAAGTATTTACATGGAATGTACAAGTGGAATGAAAAATGATCGGCCAAGTCCTATCAGTGCTGAGAAGGAAAGAAGCTTAGGCAAAACCTAAGCAAACAAGAATCATCAACAGATGAACATAGCATCCGACGGCATATTTTTACCGCCAGAATTAAATGTGAAGAAGATTTGATCGAAGATCAAAGGACTGCAGTTTCGTGCTTATTAGCTTTTATCAGCCCGGCATAGGGAAGTGACTGTGTACACAGATACAGATAGGAATTTAAATGAGCCAGAGCGGAGCTTTGTTACCCTGTATATGGGAATGTCAAGAGATGGAAAACTTCTTAAGAAAGCCAAGTGTGCCAAACAAACTGGTAGCTAATATTGAATTAGCGCAGACCAGACGAGTGACCGAAGCAATGGTTCGTTTTAACTCGAGGATTGAAGGCAAGACAAGTATTCAGTAAATACAGTATGTTCAGTAAATTACCGGCCCAATATTATTGGGCGGTTTATTATTGGGCCGGTAATTTACTGAATATACCATGTCTTGCCTTCAATTCTCGAGTTGAACCGAACCATTGCTTCGGTCACTCGTCTGGTCTGCGTTAATTCTATATTAGCTACCAGTTTGTTTGGCACTCTTGGCTTCCTTAAGAGGTTTTCCACGGCTGGAAAAGAATGATTTGGTGGCGTTTGTGATGTGTTTCTGCTTTAGCCCTGGCTATTGGGCGGTAATATACTGAATGCGAAGGAAATACTGTCTGATTTACAGCCT
>NC_072738.1:21379945-21559543 GCF_026930045.1 Uloborus diversus
AGCACTCATCAGCCCGGTATAGGATTACCTGAGCTGGAGGTGGAAAACCTCTTAAGGAAGCCAAGAGTGCCAAACAAACTGGTAGCTATTATAGAATTAGCACTGACCAGACGAGTGACCGAAACAATGGTTCGGTTCAACTCGAATATTGCAGGCAAGGTAGGAATATTCAGTAAGTTACTTACTGAAGGTAACTTACTGAATATTCCTGCCTAGCCTGCACTACAGGATACAGTCATTCAGTACATATGTGACAAAACCCATTGCGACTATTTTTAACGTTTCAAACTACGCACTACTAATACTTATCACATACTATAAATAGATAGTAGTATCCATCATAATTACTCATGCATACCAACAATTGTTATATTTATCATGTAATATTCAATAATATACATATTTACGCAATAACAATAATCATCTATCGAATAATCTTTTTATCATATCATTTTAATTAAGCAACACGACTAGAATCTAAAAATTCAATTTTTTTCGACAAAAAAAATAATTTTATTAATAATAACTAAACTTAACAAGCACTAGAACAAGAAGTTTTCTGATAGTAAATAAATATTAAGAGACGAGATACAAGTACATTCACCCAACCGTGACTTTTATCCGATGAAACGTTTTCGTGTGATTCCGATCTTAAGAGCAATGCTTTTTATCTAAATTTGCAGTTGTGTACTTAATCCTCAAAGTGGGAAGCTCATTTTTCAAATTTTGAATGTGATTTGAATAAATAATGGTGAAGCGATCATTGAAATTTGAGACGCAAACAATTTTGATGCAATTATTGTCCAATAAACAGTTTATATTTTTTTGCTTAATAATTTAGTTCTTGGAAAATAATCCTAGACAGCAATTTCAAGCATTTGGATAAAGTTATGTGTGTTTTTTTTTAGCTTGTTAAGTTGTTTGAAAGGCATAAAAGTCTTAATTTTTTTCAATACACATCTTTTCTTCCAACAGTCATTGAAAAACAGAGCATTGATCATTTACAATTCTTTAGCTTTCACATGAGAAGCAGGTTTTGCTCATAGCATTTACTTTTCAGATTTTTGAATTCGTTGTTTTAAAAGCTGAAAACGAATGGAATCAACTGAGTGTCACTCACTAATGGTTGTTCTGCCCTTGACTCGTGCATTAAGGAACACCTCTTCCTTTTTCATGTGTCAAGCTGTTTTTCACTTTATAAATGAAATATTGAGGTTTCTGAAAATCTCACGATATTAACCTAAATACCAATCACTGGTTTTTTTTAAATCAAAATCTTGGAAACTTATGCATTAACTTTTTAATAGAGTACTCTTAAAATGCTTTTCTATACAACTGATGGTGCTGCATAAGCTATTAAGGCTCTTGCGCCAAAGAACCCATTAGAATCAATCAACTACACAATTGAAAACGAAATTGCAGCCGTTGTGTGGGTGGGGAGGGTAAAGGGGAAAATGTTCCAAAGTGGATCCCTTCAGGCTTGATGAATTTTACATACCTATATTTTAATTTACATCGTACACAACTCTTAGATATATTTTCATGTATCATCACAGCATATGCGTTACAAAAAAAAATAATAATAATAATAATAATAATAATAAATTAAAAAAAAAAAATCTTCGTAAATTTGTAGACATATTTTTGTAGAACTACAGAAATGTATCCACTTATCCCACTGTAGTAGCCAAAGTAGACAATATCAGTGCTCTGGCAATCACATAATACACTGTAAAAACGATTCAGAAGCGTTCCTGGGGAATAATAGGCAGCTAATTTGCCGAATTTGTGTCAGTAACATACCTTGCAAATACCAGGAACGTTTTCCGCAAATATTCAGTAACCTTCCTAAAATTATATCGGAAGCCTCCTTAAAAATTCAGAAATCTTCCCTTTTGAATCCAGTTGTCTCTGGAACTTTAGCGTAATTTTTGGTAGAAAAAATCGTAATAGCTTGGTCCCTTCCTGATTTATTAAGAAAGTTCCATAAGCAGTATTGCAAACATGGCCAAAGCAAAGCCAGAATTGCCAGCAAGTATGGATAACTTTATTTGCCCGCAATTCTTGAAAGTAGTGTAGTCCATACACTGTAAAAAAATTCCGAAACGTTACTGGTTATTTCCGTGGAATGTTTCGGGATTTCAGAGGCTTTCACCTACTTCCCCGCAAAATCAAGTATCTTCGCAAAAAAGTTTCCTGAATTGCTAAAAGATGCACGAATGCACACTTTTCACTGGTGTAAAAATTGTTTTTTGCTTCCAGTTTAAAAGTTGACTGAGCGTGTTTATTAAGTGTATCGGCTTTAATTACGGCCCGTCTGGATTGACTAAGCTCCCAATGGGAGTAAATAAGTCACTGGATAGCTGCAGGAATTGCAGAAAAGGAATATGCTTGGTTCTTTGCGTGCAATTCTTCGCGTAGCTTTGGCCATGGTAAACCAGAAAGGTTCTAATATTCAGTTTTTGTAGAAGGGTCACGAATGGTTTTATGATTGGGAGATTTCCCAGTATTTCAGGAAGGTTACTCACTTTTATCGAAAAACGTTCCTGGTTTTTGTAAGATATGTTACTGGCAGAAATTGGGCACATCAGCTGCCTATTATTTTCCAGGAGCGTTTCTAAATCGTTTTTACAGTGTAGAGGAAACATTAAATTCAAATTATAGGCAGGATTATGAGATGATACTTTTTGTAGAAGGTTCACGACTGGCTTTAACAGGGGATATTTCCCAGCATTTTAGGAAGGTTACTCACTTGTATCGGAAAACGTTTCTGGTTTTTGTAAGATATGTTACTGGTTGAAATTGGGCACATCAGCTGCCTATTATTTTCCAGGAACGTTTCTGAATCGTTTTTACAGTGTACTTCTTCGCTCCCTCTGGAAGCTTAATCAGCATGGACGGACCTTGATTGAAATAAAGGCGTTTCACATTATAAATACGCTAAGTTAATCTCTAAACTGGGAGCTAAAAATATATTTCAAACCAGGGCAGAAGTGTACATTCGTGTACACTTCAGTATCATTATTGTAGCAGTTCAGGAAACTTTTTGACAATGATGCTTGATTTTTTCAGGAAGTAGATACAAACCATTGAAATCCCGACACGTTACACGGAAATAATCAATAACGTTTCGCAATTTTTTTACAATGTACATGTAATCTAAAAGAAAATAATTAAATAATTAGATTATTATCATTATTTATGTTAGTTTATGTCTGCAATACTTTTAAAAATCCGTGATAGAGTAATTTTTCTGACCATCCTCAAATATAAGTAATCTGAAAGAAGAAATACTATTTAGAAAACTTATTTTAGTATTATTATTTATGTTAGTTTCTGTCTGCAATACTTTTTAAAATCCACGATACAGTAATTACTCTCACCTTCACAAAATGTAAGTAATCTAAAAGAAAAAAAAAGTATTATTAATTATGTTAGTTTCTGTCTGCAATACTTTT
Organism: Uloborus diversus; assembly: GCF_026930045.1. Taxonomy (NCBI): domain Eukaryota; kingdom Metazoa; phylum Arthropoda; class Arachnida; order Araneae; family Uloboridae; genus Uloborus; species Uloborus diversus. The sequence continues at coordinate 21,383,404 of NC_072738.1, forward strand.
GAAAAACCACGATAGAGTAATTTCTCCCACCACTACAAAATATAAGTAATCTAAATGAAAATAATAATTAAGTATTTTTATTTATGTTAGTGTCTGTCTGCAATACTTTTGAAAATCCTTGATAGAGTAATTTCCCTGGCCATCGCAAAATATAGAGCAATCTAAAAGAAAAAAATAACAATTAGATAACTCTTTTTAGTATTTTTATTTGTGTTAATTTCCGTCTGTAATACTTTTGAAAATCCATTTCTAGAGAAACCTATGCAACATCAATCGCTGTCCAAAAAATCTGACCTTTCAGAAAAATAACAAACTGTATTTTTAGAAAGGATTTTGTTAACTTACGTTATTTTTAGTGAACAATCTCGTTCATTTGTGTGATGTGAAGCGAATTGTTGATCTTTCTGCAACTTTGCTGATCTGTTCAGAGCTTCCCAGTGCAGGGAAAATCGTGTTATTTCGTGCACGTGGCTTCAGTGGGGCGTAACGTGGTCCCTCCCCCACGTCTTCTCTGGAAAAACCCACTTAAGGTCATCCGGCAGAAGTTAACGGACCGAAGATTTTCCCTGATAACTTCATGTTAAATTAGCTGCAGACGAGAGAGGAAATTGGGAACAGAAATTGAATTTAAATGTTAAGATTGTTCTAATTTAGAAACATGGTATCTAATAACGACATGTTAGCGATGTCTTGTTTTATAGTAGCATTGTAGAGCTGCTATGCATTGTTTTTGTCTAAACTGTAACACATATTAGTGATAAATTATTAGAGTTCTATGTCACTACACTGTAAAATAAACTGTAAATTTTGAAGAAGTTATCCGTATTTTTTACAGAAAAAAACTATTCGTAATAAAATACAGGATTTCTCTGTTTTTTTGAATCTGTAACCGTTTATACTTTGGTTTTCTTCGAATTTTCGAAATTTCGCCCGCGTGTTTGGATTTTGGTTCTCGTGCTCGAGTTTTTGATCTTATATTTATTTAAAGCGAGTAAGTCTTAAATCGTTTGCAACTTCCATTTCATTGCATCCTAATCTATATTTTATTATTATGTTTTTTTGTCATCTGTTACAGAGGCATATTCGGAAATTGACCTTTGTATACATGTATTTCGTAGTAGTATAGTAAATATTGAAAGGGATTTATGAAAGTATAGTTTCATTTTTTTAATCTTCATAAAATAATAAATCAGCTTGAATAAATAATAAAAATACGGAAGATTTCTGTAAAATAAACGGAAGAAAACTGGCGTCCTGGCTGACAGTTTTTTTCTGTAAATTTTACGGATTTTTTTTACAGTGTACCGAGTCAAAATAGTAATTTATAATCATAACTGATAGTGTATTTTTAAATATATATTTATTTAAATAAAGGTCATCGGGGACCCACTTGCTCAGATTTATTTGAGAATTCAAAACCTGTAAACCAAGCAATTGGTATGTGCGGACGTCTTTGAGGGTGTCAAACATAAAATGTTAACAATGTGTTTGAAATCATTTATAATTAAAGAAAGTTTGTTTCAAAAAAAAAAAAAAAAAGTTATTAGCTCTCGAAGGTATTCTTATCAAAAAATAAATAAATAAATAAATAAAAGGAGAAAAGGATAAAACAAACTATGTGTGCATGTCAAATTACAATTAAAAAGTTTGATGCAAAAATATATATATATATATATATATATATATATATATATATATTAATTTGAATTTTGGGCACCTTGAATTGAATGTATGTTTTTCGCAATCACGATCGTGTGTGTGTATGAATGCGCATGTGTGTTTGTGTAGGCGCATGTGTGTGGTGCGTGTGTGTGTGTATGTATGCATGTGTGTGCGTGTTGTGTATGCAGTGCTGTGTGTGTACGCGCGAGTGTGTGTAGTCGTTCGTGTGTGTACGCGCGAGTGTGTGTAGTCGTTCGTGTGTGTGTGTGTGTGTGTGTGTGTGTGTATGTAGGCATATGAGTTTGTGTCTGTGTGCAGGCATGAGCGTGTGTATGTGTATGTGTGTGTGTGTGTGTGTAGGAGTGTGTGTTTTTGTCTGTGCGCAGGCATGAGTGTGTGTATGTGTGTGTAGGTGAGTGAGTGTATGCGTGTGTGTGTAGGATATGGACACAACCTGGAGACGGTTTTCGCTAGAGGAGCAGCATCGTGAGAAGCTGGTCGACGTTGATGCTGCAGAGGGTGCTGGCGGGAAAAAGAAATGATAGCACATTAAAACAGTCAAATGAAAGCAATATGCAATCGTGATTGCTCAAAAAAGTAGGGTAGAAAAAAACGTACATTTCTCTTTAAAAATAAAATTAAATTACATTAAACTATTAAATGTGTATGATTTTTATTTCTTAATTAAAAGGAAATCCCTGATGAGCCCTAACTATTCGTTTTAGAGAAGTAAATATTCTTCATTGTCTTGTCGTTATATTTGAGAGCTTTTACTTAAATGACGGCGGCGTAGTATTTCTCTCCCGGAGAAAATTTTAAATAAAATATTAAAAACGTTTTATTACGCTCGGTTTTTTACACAACATCAAGTGGGACATGTGTTTAAATTGTTCAAAGCAGCCTTTAAGTAGTTTACTTAAAAATATCCCCTTTACTCGGATTTTCGTCAAAAGTTTATTCTGGTGAAGGACAGTCAGAATTTTATTAAGATGCACTTGGCAAAATTATTCGAACAGAAAATTTATTTCTGGAATGTCTCATCTCAGGAGAGTAAAAATGAACTCTTTACAAAATAAGCGATCTCTAAAATGAAATCTTCATGCATTCAGAAGTCGTAATAGGAACCTTTTACGCGTTTAAAAACTACAAAAGCACTTTATAAGCTGCTTTAGCCAAAACAAACTTTTTATTTAGTCTTCTTCTCGAAAAAAAAAAAAAAAAAAACCCTCCCATCCAATCAATTGTCATTGAATCTTTCAGCATTTTGTCCCAAAAATGTTGAGAAAATTACACAAAATTTCAGTAAATGTTCTTCATAAGCATAATTCCCTTAAGGGGTCTAAGGACCCTTAACCTTCAAAATTTTCGACTTTCTGAAAAAAATAAATGTTATGCATAATTTAATCCTGAACAATTTGATACCTTACTTATTACCATACGCAAAACACTTTTCAAGTTATCGAAAAAATGCGTATGCTTCCCCCATAGAGATTTATGTTAACAGCAGCTGTTTAAGCTTCTTTTTCTCAGGTGCCAGTTTCTCGTTTCGTGTATGATATTTTACAAAGTTTCTTATGTATTTCCGTAAAACTTGTAATGCATGTTTGTCTGATTTATTTTTATGATCTGAACCTAAATTTTAACAAAAAATGAAAGCTAATATTTAAAAAAAAATATTTTCACCCAAAATTTCGGAAAATCTTGATATTAACTATATATTTATAAAATTGAAAAAAAAAACAAATATTAAAAAAAATAAATAAATTTAAGTTCAGATCATAAAAATAAATAAGACAAACATGCATTACAAGTTTTACGGAAATACATAAGAAACTTTGTAAAATATCATGCACGAAACGAGAAACTGGCACCTGAGAAAAAGAGGCTTAAACAGCTGCTGTTAACATAAATCTCTATGAGGAAAGCATACGCATTTTTTCGATAACTTGAAAAGTATTTTGCGTATGGTAATAAATAAGGTATCAAATTGTTCAGAATTAAATTAGGCATAACATTTATTTTTTTCATAAAGTCAAAAATTTTGAAGGTTAAGTGTCCTTACACCCCATAAAGAAAAACACATTTTCCCTTTTAATTAGTTTAAGACATCAATATTGGATCATTCAATATTTTTGTCTCAAATGCATTTCGAAAAGTAAGCAAACATTTTCTTAATATTATACCAAAACAAATATTCTACAAAGAATACAAACGCGACACATATTGATTTCCACAAAACACATTTAAACTTTCACTGGAACGTATCCCGCTAAAATGTTCCGAACAGACACTTGTAGTACAAACTCATATTAGCTAGTCATAGACCTTAAGAGTTTTTTTTATTTAGAGAACGTTGTAAGAAAATGGCAGGATGCTGCCAAACCAAACACATAAATTTATTAAGAAAGCTTAAAAAGGGATTACAAGTAGAATTAATCTTTTTATGACTCCGAATAGGGGAAAAAAAGACGAAGTAAAAGGACTTGGATAACATCAAAATCTTCTTCTAGATGCATTAACCTCCACACCCCTACAATCAACTTCCAAACCACAAAGCACTTACCGAATTTGAATGCCGTACCGTATGATCTTGCTGTGGACTACGTAATGACACTTTGATGCAAATAAAATTGGAAGAAAATTATTTGTCTGGGGTTCTGGAACAATTCCGAACGCACCAAATGCCGGGAATCACGAAGTGGAAAATCGGAATTGTCGCTTATTTGCTTCAACTGAATTCGTCTCCTTTTCTTTTCTTCACGCTGCATGTACTTCGTTAAGATGAGTAGTTCGGAATGAAATTACGAAAAATGAATCTTTAAAATTCAGGGAATTCTGTTAGCGGAAATTAAAGAGTTTAAATATCAGAATTTTATCAAATTGCCAGAGTAAAAACATTAGTAAAATGATAAAAATGTATTATATACTTCCGTAAATAGGTAAAGTGTAGTATCTGCAAATTTTCCTTTTGTATTTTGTGTTTCATTTCTGCTTTCTATTGATGGCATTTTTTTTTTCTATTGATGGAGTTTTTTTCTTCCTTCATTTCCGATTAAAATGAAGCAAGAAATAAACGTCTCTTTTTTGCTTCAACTGGATTCGTCTTCTTTTCTTCTCTTTACGTTGCATGTACTTAGTTAATAGGAGTAGTTCGCATAAAATTACAATAAATAAATCTTTAGAATTTATGAAATTCTGTTGGAGGAACTTTAAGAGTTTAAATGTCAGAACTGTATCACATACTCAGAACTGCCAGTGTAAAAACATTAGTAAAATTAAAAAAAAAAAAGTGTATTATATACTGCAAATGAAGGTAATGCGCAGTATATGCACACTTTTCATCCCCTTTCCATTTTTGTCATTTATTGTACTTTATTAGTTTTATTGTACAATATTTCTTTTTGACTTCCGCTAAACATTAAACACGAAAAAAAACTTCAAATTCCAACATTTATTTATTGTTAGAATGGAATAACAAACGCGTTATTTCAAATATCTGAAAACGTTTTTTCTGCAGATACTGTGCTTTACCTTCCCATGGCAGTGTATATTTTATTACTTAAGACTTATGACTGATCCTTTTTTTTAATAGACTAGTTTTAAGAGCTTCTTTAATATCTTAATGTTCCCCAAATATTTTTGAAAAAAGCCTAATTGTTGAGAGACACTTTACATTATTTTTTCTTCATTACAGACTGGTTATTTAAGATGACATGGTCAAAAGATTTAAGTTCCTAATTTAATATGAAGAGATTAAACCGAACTTTTTGTATACTGGGCATTCAAATTTAATATTCTCTCATATGCATCTTAAAAAAGAACTTGGACCATTTTCATTTTTATTTCGCTTAAATGTGGCAGCAATTTTTTCTTTTCTTTTTCATGTTTTTTAGCAATAACAAAATTTGAAATTTTGATATTAAAATTAAGTGGATCATTAGAAAAGAAACTTTCATAGAAATGTTAAGGGATATTTTCTTATTTTTCCGCAGAACTTCTCTCTCTCTCTCTGGCAAAATATTGATAGTAATAATAAAAATTTTTTATTATTATTATTGTTAACTCATGGAAATGTAAAAAAAAAAAAGCTATAGATATTTTACTAATTTGCCCGGAATAGTAATTTTAAACCACTTGTTGTACTGATTTGTCTTGTGAACAAAATTACTGCGACAATATTTGAAGATGCATTAATAGCGGTCATTGATGTAAAAGTTACACATTTTGAAAGGTTATAATGAAATTCAGATTTTTTTTTGCTGAAGCTTTTTGGTTACATCCCAAAGCCATTTAGCATTTTATGGCGAACCATTTAGCATTTATACTAGACAAAGCGTTGAAAAAAAAAATTTTTTTTGCATATGGGTACTGCTAGATCTGATCTTGAGCATAAAGTAGTCTTAGTATTCTGATGAATGAATGTATGGTTTATGCGGTTAATATTGTAACAGGTGGATTAGGTAGTATAGGCATTCCGTTTACAGATGGTTATGTGACCTAGCAAGTTATTTGTGGGGCTGCTGCAAGCGACAGTCACAACTGTCAGATTAAGTGAAATAGAAAAAGTTAAATTGAGGCAGTAGAAGCAAAAGAATGTAAGTGGACATTTTCAAGTTTTGAGTGAAACTCGTTTAAAGTTCTGGTCCTAGGTAGACTTTCCTTGAAAAGTTTTTTAAAATCATGCTGTATATCAGCATCTAGGAGGGTTACTAGTACTAGATCTTGCACCATAACAGAGGATAGGTCCATCTACCATTAGTGTACTGGTTATCTCCAAATTTTTAATTTTAGCACTTGCATCCCTCAGCTTATCGCTGCCTCAGTTGTAAAACGAATTTTTGAGACTCTTTAAATTCCTAATATTCCATATAATCGACTAATCAGATGTTATCACTTTCTTTCAGCCATGAGCCTGCCGCCCAATGGCAGCCAGCAGTCACCGTATCACCACAGACCCCCATCAGACAGTCCATCCTCATCACAGCAACAGCATTACACTGCACCTTCTAGTCGGCGCCAAAAGGTTTGCGGCGCATGCGGAGACCGAGCCAAAAGTTACCACTTTGGTGGAATATCGTGCGACAGCTGTAAGGCCTTCTTCAGACGATCCGTCCAAAATGAAGCATACAAGAACTTCCACTGTCCATACGAAGGCAAATGTGAGATCACCATTACGTCCAGGAAATGCTGCCAGTACTGCAGATTTAAGAAATGTCTTTCTATTGGTATGGTTAAAATTCTAACTCAATATAATTAAGTTCATTTTCAATTTTGAGTGTACTATAACAAAAAGTAGAAATCAAGCTTCAGTATTCTTAAACGGATTGGAAGTGTTTCACAGGAGCTTTTCTACTTTTCGCTTCAAACAACAATTCTAACTTCATTCTCGTTAAAATTACTTTCATCGCCACATGTTATAATGCTAAGCCAAAAAGCAAAATGTAACTGTTTCATTTTTTCATTTAAAGTTGAGCATTTAAGGGACACCCTATGGAAATATATCTTTCAAAATTAGAAGCAAGTTGTTTAAACAAAGTTTGTTCAAAAAGAAAAAAAGTTTCTCGTGTTGCACTCTTAAGAAGGAAAACAATACATTAAAGATCATCTGAATGGAGAAATTTATTACAAATTATCTCTGCATTATTCATACTTGATTCATACATGCACTTAAATAGGAACTGAAATTACACCATTATGCAACACTTGTACATTTTTCAGAATTTCTCAATTTTTAATTAGATTTGCTTACAATTCAAAAAATTAATCAGCTATTTTTGTAAGGAAATATGGAAGAGCATAACCAACCAAAGCGTTATGAATCAATAAACAAAAATATTTTCAGTGCGTTTTCTTGATTTGCGTTCTATTTCTTCTGTTATCGTTTATGTTTTAGAAAGTAGCTTCACACTGCATTTGTTGCAAATAAAAATGCGTAATTTGCTCATCACTTGTATGCAAAACCTTTAATTTAAAATATTTTTGCTAAATGCCGTCATTTACCTCTCAAATTTCGTAATAATGCACATGTGTAATTATCGGCACTGGTATTAGGCTAATACATTAAGTATAAGCTCTAGTGCTTATTAATGGCTATTAGAATGCATTGAACAGTATTAATGTTCATATTCCTGGGATATCTCAAGATATGGATATAGCTAAATAGTAGTACTGTTAACCGTAAACGTGCTTATTTTTCATTTTTATGCCCGTTCTCTTTCTGGTGACTCAAATCATGTGACTTAATTGGTTGGTTGGCCTGGTTGGCCAACTAACGCAAGTCTGCATAATTTTAAGATCGTGCCTAAAATCGCGGTAATTAGTAGAAAATTTATTTATTTTTAAATAGCTAGTTGTATTTGGTGGAATATTTGACAATTAGATGGACTTTTTACCATGTTATTTAATGGATTTTATAACTTTACGGAAAACTAAAACGCTTAAAATGACTGGCACAACTCCAAGCTCTCATTATCCAAAGTGTCTTCGATGGAAAGTTCACTTAGGAAAATGGATATGCTCAACCTTCGTGTTGGAAAAGCAATACGAAGGCTTAAAGAAAGTTGCAGGAAAATTAATAGACAGCTTGATAATAAATGATAATAAGCCCTGCAGTTGACCAGTATCATCTCTAGGTGGTACCAAACTAGTCAGGTTCTCACCTTCTAAGAGTAGAGCAAAAACACTACCCACTTTAATTTTCTTTTAACCAAATAAGTCTTCATTTTGCTCAATGTAAATGGACTAAAAATGACTTGATATTGGTTTTTGGAATCGCTTCAAAACCGAAAAAATTCCTAATGTGCTTTTACAAGTATGGTGAGATTTACGGTCTTCCTGATAATGCAGAATTACCAAAAAAAAAAAAAAGGGTAAAATGTGTAATAAAATCATTGTTTCACCTCATTCCGCAAATGAAGTTGACTTTGGGAATGTCAAATTCCAAGAAGAGTTGCTCAGATCTAAATCTCCTCACAGTAACCATCAAATCCTGAATTTGAAGAAGTAACTATTTTTATTTTATATATCTTTGTTTTCCAATGTAACTATCACAATCACAATAGTTATAAAGTTTTTCATTTTCATCTTGAAAATAGTAGGGCAATTTTTTAAAAATATTTTTCCTTTTTTTATTTTTTAATGCACCAAGTGTGTAGTGTTCAGTGCAAACCCTATAAGTTATAATCTGAATCTTTGAAAGCTATATTATCTCCTATAAGCTTCATTTTTAAAACTGATAGCTACCTATATTGCGTTTAAACTTGAGGCTTAACACTAGATTATTCGAAAATACGCTACATTTGTATTTTTGCATAAAGTATTACTGATACATTCTAGTCACCTGATTTTTGTTCTTTTAAGGAATGGAAACCGGCTGGGTGATGACGGAAGAAGAAAGACTACAGTTGGTGAAAAACCGAATGGAAAGAAAGCAAAGGCAAGGAACCACAGAATCCACACATCCAACTCAAGAATGCTGTAAAAAGCCTTACAGGACAACATCAGCGTCGGAATATGAACCGGACATTCAAGATCTTCCTAAATACTTGGAAAAAGATGAAATGCAACTAATCGAACGACTCGTCAACGCCTACGAAGTTAGTTACCATGAAGTGCCCTTCAGTGATAATCTTAAAAAACCTTCTTCTACTTCTGGAAGAACTAGAACCGAAATACTGGATATGTTTTTTACAGTAGTGAAACAGTTTACTGATTTCTCGCAGAGGTTGGATACTTTCAGAATGATTCCTCAGCACGATCAAGAAATCTTGCTCAGGACCGGTGTCCTTGAGTTGTGTTTCATAAGAGGTGCTTTCGTATACGATGAAAAACTATCAAGATGGCCTCATACTGGAAAGCCAATGTACAGAGACTCTCCAACTCTAGAGGCTGAAGACGTCAAAAAGCTGGTTTCTTTTGAGCTGTTTAATAAACACATGGAGTTCATCCGAAGTGTGAAGGAGTTGCATCCAGATGAAGCAACGACTATGCTTTTGTTGGTGATTGTTTTGCTTTCTCCCGACAGACCTGGACTAGAGAATGAAGTCCAGGTTGCAGAGGAACAAGAAAAGTTTTACATCTTGATGAAGAAGTACATGAATTGGCGATATGGTGAAGAAAATACATTGGTGTTGTATCCTAAACTGCTATTAAGGCTTCCTGACCTGAGGGAGCTTAATGACTATCACACAGATTACAATTTACGTCTAGGATCAGAAGAAATCCAACAAATTCAGCAGAAACTGTCATCCCTCCAAATAGATTCTTGCTTCCAGAAATCAGATATACCTGTAAGCACTAGCGGAAGTTCTTCTGTGAGGGTTACTACTTTGCCAAGCCCTAGTGTACCAGTTCCTAGTACAACAATAGGGCTAGATGTCGGATCTCGTACTCCTTGGAACTTGAGGAGGGATGTGCTAAGAGCTCCTTCTTCTCCTTTCTCACAAGAAGAAGAATCAAGCTCTAGTGAAAGCTCTGACCGGATGCTGCCATTTAGAAATTAGGACAAAAGGGGAAACTTCAATGCAATTTTTTTGTGCGTGTTTGTGAGGTGTTTTTGTAAATGTAAGAAAACTTTGGAACTTCTTTGTTTTCTCATACTTAATTTATGAAAGGCAGCTATGCTTTAGCATTGCGAAGCAAATGGTTTAATGTACTATGGTTGTTTAAATTTTTAATGTATTGTGTTTAGTACCATGCTATATTGTAAAAATGGTGTCCACAGATTAGATGAATAATATTTATTTGATGAAAAACGAATTATTAATTTTATATAGCCTAAAAGATGCTTCGCATTTACGATCAGAAGCCTAACGAATGCCAATAGTATAAAAATGAAGGATTGTCGAAATTACATTTCTTACACTCAGAGAGCAAGCAGTGCAGGGAGATGTATGAGCTATAACGACATGCAGTTTGAATGACATGTTTTTCAAAGCAAGTGTACGACATTTGTTAAATTAAAAAAAAAGAGCAAACGTGGTTTTTTGGTGGCACTGAAGTTTGAAAAAACCCCTTACATAACATCCATGTGAGTCCCATGTTCTACACAGTTGTTTCCATTCACAAAATAGTATGTTACGTTGTAGAGTCTAATAAAATTTTACTGATTCGTCAAACATGCCGAAAAGTGTTTTTATTTATAGTAATGTAGTTGGTTTTTCTCGGTAGACCTGATATTTTTGAATTTTCATAGACAGATATTGCTAGCAACGTGAATAAGCGATCAAGGCTAAGCTGTAGAATGACCCCATGTTTGATTAACAACCCCTCGTCAGTGAAAATTGACAAAACAACTATTTGATGTAAGAAGGAGTGTATGGGTACACCATCCTATACAAATGTTTTAACATTCAGATGGTTCCATTGCTGAAACATGAGATTTTAAGACAAACTATTTCAACATGACCTAGTGTAGTGGCCGAGTAATGTAATTTTTTTTCAAGCGTCAGCGCCACTTATCAAAGTTTTTTTGCACTAAAATGTTTATTTCAATAAATGCTCAAGAACCGGAGTATCTCTCGACCAAATTTCGTGCTATTATGATTCGAATAACGTCCTACACTGCCGAGTTGGAGAAGTTACATTTTGACAACTATGTATACTTTAGTTATTTAAGAAGGCAATATCATATCACTACTCATAAATATTTGCAATATTATTTTCCTTTTTGGAAAATATTAAATTTAAATTCTAAAAGCTTTTCTTTTAAATGTGTAATATGAATTAAAATAATCATTTCCAAAACTTCGATTATAATATATTCCGTAAATTTATTATAAGTAATAATACTTCAAAAGGAAACACAATTTGTGAGTTTGTTTCAAAATTCTATAAGTTATAATATTTACAAATTTAATAAAATATATTACTTTTCTAAAGTGGTTCAATATGGATAAGAAGGACATGCGTTATGCTGGTTTGTTTCAAAACTTGCGGTTATAATGCACGAAATATAAAAGTCAAAGTAATAAAATTGGGACAATTGCTATGCAACTTCTTAGCTTTTGTGAGAATTGTGATGCGACTTGATTTAATGTGCTAACAGAGCAATGTTGGTTTAAAAACTAAGGAACTTTGTACATGAAGATAACAAGTGATAACAGAGGATAATTTTGGTCGAATAAAAAAGTCTCTCTTTCTTCATAGATGTATAGATCGATATATTTTTAGTTATGATAAATATCCGTCCATGTGCAAACCTCCAAGTAATGAAAGCAGTTACATTATTTGTGCGAAAGAAGGCAATAATTTAACAAGTGCGCCCAAATTGGTTTCAAATTCTTTCTCAAATGTGACTCCAATCTATTTAAAATATATTTTCAAGTTCAAACTTTACAAATACCTTGAGCGAGGCACATTTAGGACGAATTCGGAGCACATTTGAGTACAGCTTCCTTGCATTTCATTCGGAACACATTTTAGTGAATGCTTAGGCAACTGGAGCATTTTTACTGAATTAAAGCTTTTTAAACGTGTTTCCAAAGTAAACTGAATTTGCTGTGTAGGTTTGTTTAGTTTTGGATATACTTCATGATATAATTAGCGGTAATTTACTTTCAGCAACTATCGTAGTAAATGAATTTTATTACTACTGACGTGTCACATAGCATCTGCCTGCACAAAGCTCTTCCGTTTCTTTCAAATTTAACAGTGATATTTTGTTAACAGGCACAGCACCGAGTGATGTTGTAAATCACTGATTTGTTACATAATATCAACCCGAATTAAGCTTTTAAGTTTATTCTATAATTAGATGTGATATACTTCTAATCTTTTTAGTTTTAGGATAATTTAAAAATTCAACTGGTAATAAATGAAGTAATGAAATTGTTACATTTGAACTTTCTTTGAATTGATTGGACTGCTAAAAATTGTGATAAAATATGAAAAAGGACTACACCCTTTTAATAATAATTGTGATTATGAAAACCGATTTATTTGTCTTTTAACTTTGAATTTTGCTTTAATGTAACGCAGGTTACTTGAAAGCTTTTAGTTTCTGTCAGATTTTAAAGTTATTTATTGATGCGATACACTAGACTATCTCACGTGATATATATTTTTTGAATTGAAAGTATTTTTTTATATATGAATCTTGTTGCAAGCATGTAGTACTTAACATTTTCATTGATCAATTCGAAAACGAAGAATGATTTTGAAATATGTATTTAATCGATGCCGGTCTGTCTCCAGAACAGAGTACCCTCATATATTTTACAACGATCTCTTATCCAGAGATATGTTAGTTTTTTTTAGTCGGAAGATGAAAGGTATGGACAGTATTTAGGTTCCTCAGTAGAAAGGATGTCTAATCGTTTTGGAAAGAGTGCTACTCTCTGGAGAAAAAAAAGTTATGTGTAACACTTTCAATTTTCCCAACATACGGAAAAATATTAGTATGTAAACACTGAGTATTCAAGTCGCATATTTTGTCTCAAGTCGTTCTAAGTTTGAGTAGTAGAAATTAAAAAAAATAATGCAAAAAATGAGACAGATACACAATAGATTTTATTTTTGATAAATACATTATGAAAGTAGTACTATAAAATGTTCATTCTTGCTACCACGCAAGTCGTACCATCTGTATAAACGGTAACTGATTTTGACCACTTTGCCTTCTTAACTGCAATTACTTGTTTAAGTTCTTTACAAATGTTCTCATATTTAGTTGAATCTAGCTTCAAAGTGGTTATTTTTCCGCCTTGATCATAACAAATATTTTTTATAGTGTGCATTGTTTTAAGAATAATACCCTTATTGATTTTTTAAATAAATCATGTGTTAAAAAAGGATTTTGAATATTTTTATAAACTATTTTTTTCTGAAAAATGCAGCAATCCTCGTATTCGTCGGCATATAAAGATTGGAGAATTACGATTCTGAACCAAAAATTGCTATCAACAAATGCATTTTTAAACAATGCACATTAAAGTACTATAAAATGCAAATCAATTTTTAAACTATGCTCTTTATAATCCTATTTAGTTTCAAAACTATACATTTTTAAGTGTAATGCAGTTACAAAACTGAGCACTTTTAAGTGGATAGCAATTTCTAAACGATATACTTTAAAGTGTAATGCAGTTCCAAAACTAAGCACTTTTAATTGGATAGCAGTTTTAAGACTAAATATTCCAGGATAATAGGATTCACAATGTGCATCACAACCACATTGTGCATCAACGTGTGTGTGTTACGTATTCCCGAAGCATCATTTAACATTTTTGCATCGTAGGATGCAGGTGATAACCTGCGGTTTTAAGTATAACTCATATGGGACGCTAGGAGGGTACTGTGTTTTGGAGTAGTATCAATGCTGCCTTGATGAACTGTGATGTATTAGTGAGTGACTATATGTGAGTACAACCATGTGGCTTGTCAATAAATTGATTTATATATTTACAGTGTTTTGTTTTTTTTTCTTTTTATTTTATTGAACACTTCAACACACTATAATTTTCACATTCAAGTTGAATAAAACAGATAGTGTGAATTTATTTATTTTTAAAAAATATAAACATTTAATCACAAACACAAAGCACGAAATGTGTTTGTAAACACAAAATTTCAAAACTATTTCTAAATAAATGACAGAGTTCCTCTGCTGTGTTCACTGTAAAAACGATTCAGAAACGTTCCTGGAAAATAATAGGCAGCTGATGTGCCGAATTTCTGCCAGTAACAAATCTCGCAAAAACCAAGAACGTCTTCCGCTGAAATTCAGTAACCTTCCTGAAAAATCCAAAAATCTTCTCGTTTAAAGCCAGTCGTGTCTCTGGAACATCAGAATCATCTTAAGTAGATATAATATGACAGCTTGACACCTTCCTGGTTTATGAAGACTGTTCCAAAAACAGTATTGCAGCCATGGCCAAAGCTAAGCCAGAATTGCAAGTACGTATCAAGCAACTCACTTGATTGCAATTCTTGCAGAGCTACGTAGTCCATACTTATTCGCGCATTTTGAGAATTTAATCAGCATGGATGAGCTGCAGCTGAACTGAAGCCAATACACCTTATAAATACTCTCTGTGAATCTTTAAACTGGGAGCTAAGAATAATTTTTGTAACAGAGAGAAGTCTGCATTCGGACAACTTGTAGCAATCCAGGAAACATTTTGTCAATGATACCTGATATTTCTAGAAAGTGGATAAAAACCATTGAAATCCTGAAACGTTACATGGAAATACTCAGTAACGTTCCGGAATTTTTTTACAGTGTTGCATTGAAACAATGTGCACCTAAGTATTAACTTATTAATATTACTAGCAGGTTTGTGTCCCAAATGATAAAAAAAACGTTAATTGACAAAATGTATAGTAAATGCTTTCGATAGCTTAATGCTTTGTGTGTCTTTTAAAATTCAGTTAACTTATATGGGTATAGGGATAGTAATGAGTATTTTTGTCAATAGCTATTTTGTCTTCTACGGTTTATAAATTCATTTTAAACATTGCATACGAGGTTCTAGAAAAATATTTTTCTCGAAAAGTTTCGAAGTTTTTCACCATTTTTTTATTAGTAAACATTTATTGTTTAAGTTTTCATAGTAAACAGAGTGCTTTGTTGAGGAATATTATTATTTTTTTTTTACATTTATAATGTAAAAAGTGGAGACAACAAAAGTGGTAGTCAAAGTTTTTTATTTTCTTACTTTTTAAGCATAAAGAATTCAATGGTCTACTGCAACGATTCTCAACCTGTATTCCGCGGACCACTAGTGAACCGCGAGCAATTTTTCATGCAGTCGGCGAACAACTAGCACACATTAAGTTGTTATTTAATTTATTAAGGTAATCTTTTGGATCTATCTCATTTAACGTAATATAATTGCTATGAAAATATTATATCTCTGTGTAGTGAGATGAGGATTCAGAAGGGTACCAAGTGATCATCAGTAGTAAAAAGGTAGAGAACCACTGATCTTTTGAAACAAACTAAAGCATTTTCACACCGCAGGCACAAAATAATACTTTTCTTGACCATTTTCTAATATTTTTTTAATTATAATTTTGCAAAATTTTTGAAAAAAAAAAAATGTTATAATATTACTGTAGTTATTTTAAACTGTGTTTTTCAAGCCATTAAAATAATTATAAAAAATAACTTCTTACAATTGAAAGTTGTAGCTGCATTTCAAAACTCACAAAATTTCAAGGTTACCGGAATGAACCTCAATAGGAAAAAGGACTACTGCAGCATTAGTTCATTCACCTAAAATTTACGACATAATTACCTGCGGGAATATTTACGGTTGTACCAATTTTCTTGTTAGAGTAGCTTCCTGTAATAAGATAATTGATCCTGGAAACAATTACGTATGCCATATATTTCATATTTTGTGGGAACGTAAGTTTAGTTTTCTTCTTTCATAAACATTTTCTGCCCGAAAGAGACTAAAATGCCACGAGGAAATTCTGTCATAATTATGTTTAAAAGTATATAAATATTTTGATTATGGGAATTAAGTAATTAATAATGTTAAACATGCTCATACGCACAAAAACAAACAAATAAAAATATAATACTAGTTTGCATGTCCGTCGTTCATATTGTTTTAACTCAATTTGAAAACGAAAAAAAAAAAAAACTTCAACTTCTAGTGCAATAATTATTCGATGCTGCGGATATGTTCGAGAAGTTTAATGGGAAAAATTAAAAAAAAAAAAAAAAAAACATTAAGGAAGAATTACGATAAAAAAAAAAAAAAAACGAAAACAACCTTTCTGTTTGTACGTTAAAAAAATGTTCAATCACAAAAAGAAAAAGAAAAAAAAACTTACCGGTCACTTGACGAAAATAAACATTTTCCTCTGTAACTTTATTTTCAAGATTATTGATGACCGTTGCATTAAAACTATCTTTATTATCCAACTAAAAAAGTTGTGCGAGACAATTCATATATTTCATGAAATGTACGTAACATAAGGCTTTTCATTTTATGAGTTAAAGGCAAAAAATACAGATTCTGGTAGAAAAACATATTGGCTACATTACAAACTAAACTTTTAAAGTGTCCGTGTGCATAGGAACTGGTAATAAAAATGACGTGTCATTTCAAAAAATAAAATGTTTGCCTAACTAGCCAAAAAAAAGTATTTAAAATCAATAGTATTTCAGGAATAAAATATTTTATATTATTTATAATTGATTGCGTGACTTTTGGATCAACCAATATTCTAGTGTTTATTTTAAATATCATAATCAGCAAGCTAAAACCTCATTTTGTTATAATGTTGTACATAATCTACAATTTTCATGCGACTACTAGCAGAAAGTACCATATGGTAGAATTTTTGGATCACCCTGTGTATTGGTCCTTATTTTGTTATAATTTTGAACATATTCTATACTTTTAATGTGCCTACTAGCAGAAAGTCCCATAGACCATAAGGCTTCAGGTCTAATGGTAAATCAGGCTTTATCTGCACTTTTAAAATTATTATTATAAAACATATTAACCTAACAAAGAGAACTTTTATGATGAAAAACTAATTTTAATGATAAAACAATTAATAAAATTCAAAAAACATAACAAAATACAAAAATGAAATATCTGTGCATCAGAATATTGCATTAAGATTAGTAACTTTGTTATGACAATGGAACTCATTGCTCATAAACTGAACTACGTCAATCACTTAACTTATTGTTAGATGAAACATTCAGCCACTATGCAGTTAATTGCATCACAATGCATCCCGCACAGCGTATTATTCTCTTTTTTCCCGTAGTGAGAGAGAGAGAGAGAGAGAATTTGTTTATATCAATTCAACATACTCATTAAATAAAGACTTCTGGGTACATTAGATGTCACGTATCATAAATCTAACATTGAGGCTCAGACAAAAGAAAGACACAAAGCCATCTTAAATCATTTTAGCTACTCATTCGCCGCGAGGATAAATACTATCTAGATAACTGCCTTTTTAATCTTCTCTCTGTTATCCATAAATATCTACGTTAATAAGGCAACAAACATTATGGGTAAAACTATTAGCAATGACATTTCAGAGAGGTTTTTATTGGTGTCCTTAGAGCGCTCCCGTTTTGACAATCACTCTAAAAAACCCTTTCAATTTTAAACAATAAATACACTGTAAAAAAATTCCGAAACGTTACTAAGTATTTTCGTCTAATATTCCATCCGTTCAGGGATTTCAGTGGATTTTATGCATTTCCTGGAAAAATCAAGTGTCACTGTCCAAAAGTTTCCTGAATTGCTACAAGTCTCACGAATTCAGACTTCTCATTGCTGTAAAAAATATTTTTAGCTCCTAGTTTAAAGATTAACTAAGCGTATGCATAATGTGTATCACCTTCTTTCGACTGCGGCCAGGTTAGACTGATAAGGTGTCCAAAGGGCGCAAATCAGTCTATGGATTACGTGGCTTTGACAAGAATTGCAGCCGAGAAAAATTTTTGACACTTGCTTGCAATTCTGTCTTAGCTTTGGTCATGTTTCTAATACTGCTTTTGGGACTTTTCTGAAAACGCAGGATAGTTTCCAAGCTATTATAAGTTTACTCAAAAGTTCCAGAGACACGACTGGAAGATTTCATGGGTTTCCAGGATAATTTCAGGAAGGTTACTGAATTTTAGCGAAAAACGTTCCTGGTTTTTGTAAGATATGTTACTGGAAGAAATTGGCACATCAGCTGCCCATTATTTTCCAGGAGCGTTTCTAAATTGTTTTTACAGTGTAGAGGAAACATTAAATTCTAATTATAGACAGGATTATGAGATGAATTGTATTTTTTGAGAAAATACATTCACATGTTTTTCTTTATTTTAAAACTATTCATTTTATTGTCAGAAAAAAGTTTTTTCTTTTCTTTTCTTCACTGTAAAAACGCCTCAGAAACGTTTCTGAAAAATAATGCGTAGCTGCTTCGTCCAATTTCTGCCAGTAACATACCTTTCAAAAATCAGGAACGTGATCCGCTAAAATGCAATAACCTTCCTGAAATTATCCCGGATGCCTCCTGAAAAATTCAGAGATCTTCCCGTTCAAAGCCAGTCGTGTCTTTGGAAAATTAGAGTAAACTTAAGAAAGTATAAAATAATAGCTTGGCATCTTCCTGAATTATCAAGGAAGTTCCAAGAGCATTATTGCAAACATGGCCAAAGCTAGGCCAGTAAGCCTTGCAAGTAAGTAACGAGAACTTTACTCACCTGCAATTCTTGCAAAACGACGTAGTCTATTCTTATTCGCTCCCATAGGGAGCTTTATTAGCATGGACGGACCGTAATTTAACCGAAGCCGATACACTTTATAAGTACGGTTAAAAGTTTGTTGTGTCGCTGGAACTTTAGAGTGAACTTGGGTAGGTATAATATAATAGCTTGGCACCTTGTTTTATTAAGAAAGTTCCATAAGCAGTATTGCAAACATGGTCAAGGCTAAGACAGAATTGCCAGTAAGTATCAAGAATTTTACTCGACTGCGATTCTTGAAAAGCAACGTAGTCCGCACTTATTCGCTCTCTCTGGGAGCGTAATCAGCATGGGCGGACTGTAATAGAACTGAAGGATATACACTTTATAAATACGCGCAGTTAATCTTTAAACTGCGGGCTAAAAACATTTCTCACATCAGTGAGAAGCCTGCATTCGTGCAACTTGTAGAAATTCAGGAAACTGTTTGACAATGATATTTAATTTTTACAGGAAGTAGATAAAAGCCACTGAAATCCTGAAGCGTTATACGGAAATACTCAGTGACGTTTCGGAATTTTTTTAGTGTTAATCATCAAATGAAATAATAAAAACATAGAAAAAATTAAAGGAATATGTTTCTCATCTTATGTGACTAAAATCGAATATTCTGCAGACAGGCAAAGGGTAGTAACCGCAAATTGTAATTTATTTTTACATTTTTAATCTAGTTTACAATAGCTTTTTTTGTGTTAGCTTGCTTATTTGATTTCCGCTCAAACAAAAAAAAAAAAAAAAAAAAAAAAAAAAAAAAAAAAAAAAAAAAAGAAAGAGCGAAAAAAGTTTTAATCCAACATTTTGCTATTGTTACTATGAAACCCAAAACGCTTTTTTTCGAAAACGCTTTTCTGCTTACACAGCCGTTTGCCTGCCCAAGGCAGTATTCTCCTCTAATAGTGAGCATTTTATCTCAGAAAGTTTTCTGGAAAATTAGAAAACAGAGAGCTGTGAGCAACTGGCGCAAAGTATAAGTAAATTTTTTTTAATTAAACAGCTTTTCTTTGTCATCACCACAAATACTCAGATAAACTAAGTCAATGAAGCGAGAAAAAGTCGGAAATGTTGTATGATTTATCCTGTGGTGCTGTTCATAAATTGTGATAAAATTTATTTCAACATCTCCTCCCCTGTCAAAGTGTCACACTTCTCCTTACACCTCCCCCTTTTTTATCACTTGTCACGCTAGTTTTCTCAACCACGTGCTCATAAAAAAAAAATGCGTGTTACCCCACTCTCCACTCATCACAATTTCTTGAACTTCCCTCCCCCTCAAAGCAAGACATCTTTTCCGGACAACTCTTATGAACCCCAATCTATGGGCAAAAGAATCCTCTATTTTCAGGGAATCCACATGGAAGTTTCTAGCTCAATAGTGTAGTCAGAAATTACTTTTTGGGAGGGGTTTCTGGGCAAAATCGCCCTTCTGTGAAAAAAAAACTATTGTACTATGTGTGGTTTGCAATATAAGTGAAAACCTAGGAATCTGGAGGGGTTCCGATCTCAAAACCTTCCCCTGGCTGCGCCATTGATCAAATTTAGGCGTTTACTAGCAAGCTCTGCACTTTTATTTTCTCATAAGCTTTATCTGTCGATGTTTGCTCAAAACTATGAAAATATCTTTGAAGTTTCGTGGAACGGTTTTTAATTTTAGGTCAAAAAGTGCATTAACATCTTTATATCTAACATAAAATAAGTATTCACAATAGATCGTGTTTGATAAAAAGAAGAAAAAGAAAAACACATTTTGACGAAATGAAATAGTAAGAAGTGATGATTAAATACCATCTAAATATCTGAGAAATGCTTTCAAAGAGAACAATTTTCAGACTGCTTAAACGTAAGACTCAGATGAAAAAACGGCTGCATTTAACACTTCTGCTTTCAAGTTGTACAACAAAAGAATATTGTTATCGCACTAGTTATACGATAAATCAGCCTTATTGCAAACCGCTGAAGAGTAATAATAATGCTAAGAGCGCAAGGGGAAAAAAAGAATAAACAAAACCAAGGAGGAAAAAAATCCGGAGGGAATAAAAACTGTAAACCGGTTTCTATTTTCATCGATACTCTTTTAGACTGATTCTTAAGTCTAGATTTTTTGACGGAACTAAATGCTGACCCACGTGTTTAGATCGTAGAACATTTCGGGAAAAACCCAGATGATTTTGTGTCCGACCTTGCAGCGCCGCCACACGGCCGGCTCTGAAAGGTCTCTGCGGAAGCGAACGATTTCTCAATGTCAAGTCGATACAGCATTCTACCGGCTCTACTTTCGGATATCCCCGCTTCTTTTAAAAGCAACTTTTTTTAAAAGTAATAAACGACTTCAATAGCCTTGATTGCAGAGGATTCTTTGCATTGTAGTGCATGCATTTTTAATATCGTAGACTTAATTGGAGAATAGATTTGAAAAAGGAACAATATGTTCTATATGATGTGGGAATTTTTAATTTTTAAATGTAATTTTTTACTTGCCAAATTTGCTCATATTGTAAACAGCATTTTCAAAACTTTTTAATCCCTTTTACAGTTAAAAATTGAAAAAAAAGTAAGTTTTTCATTTGAAACCTGAACAGTTAAAACAGTTTTATTTTTTCGCCAACAATATCTTTTATTCATCAGTTAATTATCTTTATTTGCAAGACATGTTTTAAGGTATCAATTCCCTTTAAAGTATTGCCCATTTGACGTTTGCAATTTTCTTATTTTTCTTTTTTCTCAAACATGTATAAAATAAATTTTTTAATTCATCATTGTTAAATTCCTCAAAAGATTATTTCGTTAATAAACTGCGTTTCAGAAATGCAGAATAATTTATTATTATTTTCACTTTTTTTGAATAAAAACATGTTTTAGGGAAACAAGGAGGGGAAAAAAAAACCACATGTTGCTTTTCCAAAAAACCTGATAAATGTTCATTACTGTGTCCGCAAACGCACTGTCGTCGTGAGGCAATATGTTCTCTTCTGTGTGTTGAATTTGATGGAGTACCAGCAGAATTTGATGTTGGTCCATTGCACCTGATATTTCGTCGTAGGAAAATTGCCGAAATCATCGCAAGAAAAGACTCTAAACCATCGGTTCCCAACCGGTGGTTCGCAAACCCCTGGGGGTTCCGTAGAGGTAATGGGGGGTTCGCGAAAATAATATTGTGATGGCGGAATTTTAACATGCTTTCTGTTTGAGATGAAGTCTCAAGAAGTTCAAGTGTTTTTTGTCATCTATTACTCATTTGCTTTTTTACAGAAAAATAATTTTTAAATTTTATTAAAAATTTGGACAACGTTTACAAGTGAAAAGATAAATACCGAAGCAAATTAAATGGTGAACTTAATGCATGAGCAAAACTGGCAGACATTTGAGCTAAACTTCAGGTTTCTTTATTCCACAGCTATCCCATCAAGAGTTTTTCCAAAAAACAAAGAATAATTACTGAGCGTTTGTTCTTTGTTGAATTTGTTTTTAATTAATTTTCTAGCTAATATCTTAGTTTATAGAAATGTATGTGCTTTGTATTTTGCAATGATGTTTTCGTTCTTGTTATGAACTACTGATCTCACACACAATGTTACTAAAAAAAAAAAAAAAATCCCAAATTTTATTGCGCATGCAATTCATTTTTTTTTTTATTTTACTTGTTACGTATTACTTACTTCACTAGGGGTTCCCTATTTTTTTTCGAACTTTTTGGAAGGGGTTCGCTAAGGAAAAAAGGTTGGGAACCGCTGCTCTAAACAAGGAAACGAATGCGAAATATTCGGAAAAAGCAAAATAAATAAATAAATAAATAAATAAATAAATAAATAAATAGATTCTTTTGAACTTCCTAAAGATAGAAATGAAAAATTATAAAAATGTTTTAAAATACAGAGCGACAAAATGGATGTTTATCTTTTAAGAAAAGGCTGCATTATTAAGCGCCTATGACTATTTTTCCGAAAAGTTTTTTTTTCTTCTTTCGTGAGCTCAAAACCGTACGAATGTTGAAAAAAAAGGCCCTTTTTTATTTTGACTATATGAGAAACTACATTCAACAGCAATGGGATACCAATAATGGTTGAAAGATTTCGAATAAAACTAAGAACATTAATAAATAATTATTTTTAATTATTTACTACTTTAATGGTGTAATTCTGAATTTACTCAATAACAAATTAATATTTTGTGTTTTTAAAAGCAGATTTAGTAAAATCATCATTATCATCATCAGCATTATGATGATTATTGTTATTATTATTAGAATTATTATTATTAGAATTATTATCATCATTTTGAATCTACTACAGCTCAAATTTGGTTCAAAAAATATTATTTCATTGATTTTAGGTAAATTAATTTTGTAAAGTGACTCAATATTCAACAATTCCTTTGAGATGTATTTTAATATTTTTTTTTAATATAGAATGTGCTAAAACTTGAAGAACTAATTAATTTATTTCCTGTTTGACAAAATATTACTAACAGTATTTACTAAAAACAAGCGTCATGAAAACATAGCGTAAAAGAAAGTTTTTTTTTTAAACAAAAAAAAAACTTCTGTTTTTTTAAACAAAAAAAAAAAAAAAAAAAAAAAAAACATTTCAAAGCGCTTAGTTCCTTGAAAACCAGGACACAATTTCTTTCTTCTCTGTTTTGACAGCGGAAAATTCCATGAAATTTCTGCGCCTGAAGTTTTTGAAAAATGCCAAAGCCTTTTCTAATCCTACCAAAGTTGCTACAATCCGTATCGTTATCTCGTATCAGCTTCACACATTACACATCATCGGTAGAATAAAAAGAACAGAAGCCAAAAACATGCACTGACCCTCCTTTGCCTGTCTGTTCGACCTTTCAAAACTCAACACCAAACGATTTATCAACAAATATTAATTGTCTGTCTCCACAAGCTGTGCGACCAAAACATTTATCATTTGGAATTCGCCAAGCGAGTTTGTTTTTTCAGATGCTAAAGAAAGCGCATGAGATACAAAGATACAAAAAGATTTCGTAATGACACTAAACCCGGGGTTCTCATAATCGGTTAATCGTCACTATCTCTTTTTTGCGATGTTTTTTCATCGTTATTGCTCGGCAAGGTATTCGCAGTCTTTGTTTTATGATAGGTAGAAATGATTTTTTTTAGCCGACTGTTTTTATTTAATGCAGGAAATACAATTATAACAGCCCCATGCTTCTTTTTTTTCAGGTGAATAAAAAACATTGTTGCTTCCCACCCAAAAGCAAAGAATGATGTTTAGCTGTTCTTTCTTTTTATTTATTTCTTATTGTAACAGAATGCACATCATTTGCAAAAAAATGACCTCTCATTATTAACAAGTATTATTGGCCTGAACCTAACAAACCGTATGCATTTTAATTCATGCGGTATGAAAAGATTTTTTTTCGTAACTATAATTAGCGCAGGTTATAATTTGTAAGTTGTTTTGAATGTTGTCACGCATTTTTTTGCGCTAACCAAAAAATGTGTAATACTTATTGTAATTTCTCCCAAATGGTTTTATTATATTCATTTATTTTTTTTTTCGTTCCTATTGAAGCGCGATTCGTGTATTCAAACAATCCAACTCAATTACATTTGAAGATTATTTTTTTTTAAATAAAATAATTGAAGAGCGTGAACGTAAAAAAATCACATTTGATCGTGCACTCTTATTTACAAGAATCTTTTATGAACATTTTCTGCAAAAAAGATAAAAGACTAGATTACAATTTAGAATTTCTAAAGAAGATGTTATAATGATATCAACATAAAGTAAAGTAAATCTCAAAAAGAGTTTGTAGACACGTCTACCAGTTCAAGTTGTGCAAAATCATTTATCCAATATGTGTAGTAAATAAGAAGCAAATGGATTTTTTGCAATTTATTTTATTTCAAACAAAATATACTTCGGAAATTTCTATGATAATATTCATAAGAATTCCTTTTTTAACTTGTCACGTTTAAGCCGGCTGGTGGCGTGATGGTTAGGCGCTGGCCTTCTACGCCTGGGGACACAGATTTTGACCTGGGTGGCCAGTCGGTGGATTTTCGTGATGCAGAAAATCTTCAG
This sequence comes from Uloborus diversus, assembly GCF_026930045.1. Lineage (NCBI taxonomy): Eukaryota > Metazoa > Arthropoda > Arachnida > Araneae > Uloboridae > Uloborus > Uloborus diversus. The sequence continues at coordinate 21,408,334 of NC_072738.1, forward strand.
CGCCCATGTCGTATGATTATGCGGCATGTAAAAGATCCCTTGGGGTATTCGTTTGACTTAAAATATTCCTCGGCTAACTTAAATTTCTAGTGCAATTTCGCATTCCATGAGAGCCCAGGTGCCTCTATCTGGTGGAAACTGGGCGTCAAAAACACTTATGTGTCATGTATTAGCGCCTTAATGGTGACACACGAAAGACTGATGCATTGCTGGGGAGCGCACTACGTCTGGTTATGGCCCAGAAGCCTCTTGAGGTGGGTCTCTTATAAAGACCCATTGGAAAGAGAAAAAAAACATGTTGCGTTGCAATAAATTGCTTTTAATTGACTAGCTATGTTTAAATTCTTTTTTACTGGGTTTAAAAGGGAAATATATTTTTTGCAGCTTGAAACTAAAACAATTTCAACCTATTAACTACTATAGTAAACAAACATAAGAACAAAACAACTCCTTATATTCAGATATTCCTTTATACTCCGAATATTCCTTTATACTCCAAATATTCCTTATACTCAGCAAGCTGCAGACATGACACCAATCTCAAAACTGAAAAATGAGGGCAGCATGGCCAGTGGCAAAAGATCATAAGCAGAGCTTTATTTGCATGTGAACTCCGGAGCCCAACAGTGCAAAATTAAAAAAAAAAAAAAAAAGAAAAGAAAAACAAATGGTGTTATTTTTCTTGCATGGAGCTCGCTGTAGCTCAGTTCCTGTGAGCTCTGAGCCCACTTGCGCATCATTTCAAATATTAATAAATGATCTTCATTTTCTTGTATGATCCTTCCCGTTTGCTTCTCATAGAAATATTCACTCAGCTGACGAACATTTGAGCCCATAGCTAGCATCTTTTTGCTAGGCACTACTGAAGCAGTGGCCACTATTGGTGCATGAATTACACTGGTGCCTTAAACAGTAGGAGTACTATTTTAATGTATAATATGCATTTCTTCATTTTTTTCACATTTGAGGCAGTGAGAAGCAAAGGGATGTAAGCGGCAAAATTAAAAATTTGGAGATAACCAGTACACATGGTAGGTGAACCTCTCCTCTGTCTTGGGGAAAGAAATGGTATTAGTAGCCCTGGTAGTTGCTGCTGTATAGCATGATTTAGAAAAAAGATCAATGGAAGCCTACCCATTAAGTTATCTTTTGTAGTCGTTTTACTCAAAACTTGAAAATGTCTACTTACATCCCTTTGCTTCTCACTGCCAAGTACAAATTTTGTACTTGTTTAGGGTTGTAACAAAAAACTTCTTATACGGACAAATTTGTAATTTTTTGGCATTTCGTATTTACCCAGATGACAAAAGTAGCATCAATTACGAAACATCCAACAGCAATCGTACCAATATTCGTTGCCGGTATGTCGGGCCTCTAGGCCCAATTTCCGTTCGAAGCGTCAGTCTCGGAAGCCTGCACACGTGAGAAAAAGCGCGTGAGTTCTTTTCTGATCGCTTCGGCACGAAACTGCTACATGTCACTCGCCATGCAAAACACCGTGTCGCACTATGTCTATCCGTCGCGCTCCGCTGCCTGCCTCGACACCTCCAACGAAGGAAATAGGGATTTTTATGCGAGTTAATCAGTGATTTTCCCTCTTTTAGGGATTTTTCATTTATTTATTTATTTATTTATTTTTGCAGTTTGTTGAATACGAAAACCAAATCAAATTTACTTAAATGTTTCATGATTTTTAGAAATTGCTAAGGCACAAAGTTTCAAATTTACTTTATACCTCCTTGAAAACGAAAAAACGCGCCTGTTTTCTAACAAATTATGACATTTTGTTGCCCAAATACAGTGGTGGTCAGAATTATAAGTACAAAAGGAGAAACCGCCATTCGGAGAGCATTGTACGCAGTCCTTTATAAATATGTGTTTAGTTTCTGTGTAAATACAAAAATAGTCTTAGTACCAGTTCAGTTCAACGAAAAAAAAAATATATATGTAGCACAAGGGAGGTCTTTTCAAGGTTTTTTTTTTTTTTTTAAGTTTAAATGAAAGATTTTTAAATGCATATTTAATCATAACCGTCATGTGTCTCATTCTCTAGTAGGATGATGTTTTGTAATGTTTACATGTGTTTCTTTATATAGGTATTAGGGTGGTCCTTATTTTTGAAGTTGTAGATATTTTACACGACGCCCCCTCAATTTGTTCCATTATACAAATAAATGATCCATGCAAAATTTTAAGTCAATCCATGAATATTAACACGTGCCCCTAGGGGCCCCTTTTATGAGTTTTAAAGAAAAAATTGCGGACTTTCTCATTTTTATGTAAAAATATTCCTAGGTTTCATATTTAAAGTAATTTTGAACCTCAATAGATGTTGCTACTTCCAGACCAACCATTCTCTCACTGTCATTCTGTAAAATTTTACATATTACATAGGGTACATGTACACCAATGGCCTTGGGACAGGCATACCGCTATTCGCGCTCGTTTCAAACCAAGCGGCAGGGGAACATTTCTTTCCACCAAGATGGACACAAGGGATTCTAAAGGTCATTAATGAATGACCTAGGCCATTAATGAATGATTTTTGACAACAACAAATTGCCTCCTCCAGGCTTTGGGGGTGTTGATTTAGGAAATTTTCTGTGTATGTAATAGGTGTGGCAAATAGGGTCACTAGGTTTCCAGGCTATAAATATAAGTAATGACAATTATATTTTAATTTGCTGTTCTTTAGTTATATACTTAAATGTTTATGCATTCTTATAATTTAAATTATGAAAAAACCTCGATTACCCTACCATAAAAATAAACTCTATTTTCCCTATCTAAAATATAAATTTTAAAAAAATCCAGATTGGAACAATGTAAAAATCTATACTTTAAACTGTCTTCTATTTCAGTACATAGTCCTTTATTATCATCAAATTCCTCTTGCAATACACAAGATTTAGAAACCGAAATGGGTATCTATCCTAACCTGTTGAATCTATTTTCTATGTCTGGTCTACAACAACGCAAAAAAGCTTGACAACTATTGAGATCTGCTCGCATTTCATCAATGTTAGACAAATGCCATATTAAGGGCAAAGATGGCGCTCATTTATTAACAGCCTATGTAGATGCAATAAATTTAAATCCAAATAACCTTATGATCAATCGTACATCCCTTAAGAGAGCAAGATAAAATCTTCGAGAGGTAAAATCAGATTTCATGAATTTAAATTTAGATTTTTTAGTTATTCCCTGGGATACAAAGCTACATCCAGATGTAACTAGAAAAAAACGCCGATAGGCTTACCATGATAGCTTCAGGTTCCAATGTTGAACAGCTACTCAGAATTTTTGAGATATTTCTTCAGTTGTATATGATATCTTAGATGACTGTTCTTTATTGCTAACTGTTCAAGCTGTAGTGTTTTATACAGCGGCTTACAATACCGGCCGTATAAATTGTGCATGTAATTTTTTAGAGCAAAAGCTGAACGGTGATAGATTGCATTTGTATTGCTATTATCATGCACTTGAAATCGTACTGCAGAGTGTCTTTAAAGAAGTTCTTGCCTTTCTTAGTTCTAGACTCGATATTCCATTATTTAAGCGCTTCAAAATTCAAAAATTACACATACCACTTAAATTCTAAAAGAAGAATTTGATGACATATTATTGTTCATAGAAAGCGGAATTAAGAAATATTACAGAGAATTCTCATAACGTGTAATAATATTTCTTGGTGAAGTCCTCCCTCCTACAGGGATATGTTTTCGGCAACCTAGAGCTTATCCCTGACCCAGAGGGGTGGCAAAAGGAATTTCTTGTTTGAAAATTTATATATTTAGGAAGCAATTTAAATTGACACTACAGGAAGATATTGCCCGTAAATGCTGCTTTAGAGTTAAATGTTGTATGAAGATATAGTTTTTCGCAGCAACCCATTCTAGGCCTTTTAATTAATATAAAGTATAGTGTCTAAAAAACCTGCAGTGTACAAAATGATGACAAACATGCAGCAGAAGCAGTGATTGAAAAATTCATAACTCACTTATGGTACTTAGGGGATGAACTAGTAGCTTTGTCCGTATTGGATGAAAGAATTAACTTTGAAGATATGAAAAGACTACTTCAAAAAATGCTTGCTGAATAGGAAGACGTGTCTGATGACTGTATAAAAAATTTCAAATAACAGTAGATGATTTGGAATACTTTCTTAGTAAAGATCTTCCTCTTTATAGAATCAATTACAAGTCAATAAAACGGTTTGATAAGTTATAAACACCAAAAGATGTTTTCCTATTTGATTCATGGCAAAATGAAGGAAGCTATTTAAAGGGAAGAGATATCGTTAAAATGCTGAAAGTTGTGAATGATACAACTGAAAGGGGAGCACAATATTAATCGAGGAATTTCACAATCAATTTACCAAATATGAGTCACAAAAGCAATTTAGTATTTTACAGACACCCCAAGACTATCGGAGAAAAAAAATGCACACGATTGAGATACATTGGGAAAAGCGTACGATTAAGGCAAAGTTTCTAAAGCAATATTTCATTCTTATTCAATGTAAAATCTTTAGACGATATGAAGTGATTAAAAGGTTAATTTTAGTGCTACCTCGCTGTAAAAATATTTTGCAAACATAGGAGAAACGATGTACGGGGTCTGAAGTAAAAACTCGAAGATTTGTGGGAAAATTATCAAAAGTGTTTAAGTTCAACGGCCTAGGGGCACGTGTTATTATTGACCGATCGAGTTCAAATTTCGCACCGATTACTTTTTATTATAGTGTCACAAAACTAGGGGGCGTCACTTGTTGAATTCCGAAAAAAAAAAATTTCCCATATAAATAAGGACCACCCTAATAGGTATGTATGCCACTTTTTTTCGCATGGCCTTACGGATAAGACGTCTGACTTTGAGTTCGTATGCAACTTACGGCATTGTTTCAGTTTTACATATTTAAATGAATGGTACAAAAATTATGACTACTTGACTAGTACAAGATAGTAATTTTTGATTAGATTTTTTTTATTTTAGTACGGGAACAGCGGTAAGTAACAAATCTGATTTCATTTTCAGAAGCCAATGTATTTGTGTAAAGTAGAAAATAAGAAAGCTGTTAATCGCCAGTATTCCTCTATTCTAAACTCTTACCGAAATGTAACATGAAAAATGAAAGAAAAAGAAAATGTGGTCTACCTCAATGTTCATTTACTATGATGCTGATAGACATATTGAAGAATGACAAAATAATAGGTTTTACGTAAAATAATAGAAAAAGCTATTTTTCAAGGAAGCAAGTCGTGGGACCACCGGAGTGTAACTTCTATTAAAGGAATGGTCGGCGATTCATTAAAGACTATCCTGGAAATTCGTAGCGGTATTAATCTTCTCAAATTGTTTCCGTGAAGTGCACATTTGGACTCTGATGAATATTTCTCGGTTTAATTTGTAATGAAAGACTGCGAGTTAGTTTGAATGCATGATGAAATGAGATTCTGTGATTTGCCAATTTTAATTCTTTTTTACTATTTTTTTGGTTTTAGTTAATAGGCTTTTCTTCGGAAATATATTATTACATCACAATAAACTTCTAAATTCATTTATTTCATCCTTTTGTAATGCATAAAATATTTAATTCTTTTTGGAGATTTGTGACGAAATGTGCTATTCTTTATCAAGATAATCCGATAGAAGAAAACTGTTAAGCGTTTAAAGTCGATTTTTAGGATAAATTACTATTAAACGCACTAATTGCCTTTAAAATTGTGGTTTTTAGACTATATGGAAATCGACAAAACAATCAAAAATAGGAAATCATCGATGCAGTTTAATAACTACGTATTAAATATTTTTAACAGTAGATATCTATTTCTGTTTTGTGAATAAGGTATTTTCTGTAAACAAGTTAGAATCAAATCCCCAAGTGCCACACTAATAAGATACAATTTAACATTAGTTCTTGTTTGTCATGCAATAATACACAAGAATGGATCATTTCTCAATAGATAATATCGAATTTAAATGAGGGTCAACTTTCAATTGTTTCATAAACAGAATGAACTATCCATTCTCATGTGATAGAATAAAAGTTAACATCAATTCTCTATTGCCATGTAGATTATTAACATAAGTAACTTTAAATTCTCAATCGCTATGTAGAACTCAAGATAACATCAATTCTCAATTGCTATTTTATTGAATGCAAGTATTCCCCCCGCCCCTAAAATGATGCAAAAAGGGAGCGATCACATGGTAAAATACTCAAAATTAAGTTACCGTTAAATATAACAATTTAAATAAATTTGTGTTTTGAATAAAATTTGGTGTAAGACCTTTGAATTTTTAAAATATTTTGTTAACAAGCTCAAAATCTTTCATATAGTAGACTAATAAATACGTTTAAAGCTTTTAATGCATTTAAAGTTCGTTTACTCGGAAATTAAAAGAACTAAAAACGCTGCGTTTAATAGCATTACATAGAATTGCTGAGATATTTTTAGATATATAAACTGTTAATTATTACAAATCTACAAACCAGCAATATTGACTTCCATAAAATACATCACCAGCTCAGTTATTCCATCCAAGGACATTTCCCGACTGCAGCTTCGTGCTTTTTAGCACTCATCAGCCTGTAATAGGAAGTAACTGAGCTGAAAGTCAAAAACCTCTTAAGGGTGCCAAGAGACTCAAACAAACTGGTAGCTAATGTAGAATTAGCACACCAGATGAGTGACCGCAGCAATGGTGCAGTTCAACTCAAAGATTACTGCAAAATACCATGCTTTGCCATCAGTCTTTGAGTTGAACCGCACCATTGCGACGGTCACTCATCTGGTGTGCTAATTCTAAATTAGCTACTAGTTTGTTTGGTTCTCTTGGCACCCTTATGAGGTTTTTGACTTCCAGCTCAGTTACTTCCCATACCTGGCTGATGAGTGCTAAAAAGCCCGAAACTGCAGTCCTCGAATGGAATTACTGAGCTGGCGGTGTATTTTATGTATTTCGGCGTTGGCATTGGCTTGGGGCGGTAACTTATTGCAAAATACCATGCTTTGCCATCAATCTTTGAGTTGAACCGCACCATTGCTACGGTCACTTATCTGGTGCGCTAATTCTACATTATCTACCAGTTTGTTGGCTCTCTTAACACCTTTAAGAGTTTTTTTTTTTTTTTTGACTTCCAGCTCAGTTACTTCCTATTCCAGGCTGATGAGGGCTAAAGAGCATGAAACTTCAGTTTTCGGATGGAATAACTGAGCTGGCGGTGTATTTTATGTATACTGCCTTTGCCCTGGCTTGGGGCGGTAACTGACAGCAAAATATTGACTTCGTTTACTACCCTTCTAAAGATTTAAGTCACTTTCAGTCAGTTTAAAGTATGCTTCGCAATTGGCTCATACTAACTATTGTACAGAAGCACTTATTTTCGTGAGCCGTATCTTTCACAAAAATAAAGATATCAGCTATTTCACGAGACGAAAATTTTACATCAACCGAACATAGAATCAAAAGAAGCAAGTATTTCGTGAGGCTTAAATTTTCGCGATTACAACGAGCTCGCAAAAATTAAAGTATCGCGAAAATAAGTGCTTTTACAGTCTGATCATGCTTTTATGGTTGTAAGAGACACTTAAATTAGCGACTTCAATCAGTTCACTTACATTAAAAAATAATTATTATATCAAAAGTTAGTTAATATATAAACAAAGATAACAAGAATTTTCAGTAAGGAAGATACTATATTGCTAATCGTAGTGAAGATTTTTTCCTTCTTAATTATGGTACTTCCTACTTCAGTTGGAAGATTTGTATCACAAAACGTAAATCTGCATGTGCTGGTAAAAAGGCTCTTATTTACTCAGAAACACATTTTCATTCTTTGCAACATTGTGTGTATTAATTACATTGATTTCACTTTTTATTTTCACTTATTTAGTAAATTTTAGTACACAATATACTTTTTAGCTTCATTTTAAAAAATGCATCTGTATTTTCATATAATTAAGAGTGGGAGAGTAAATCTTTGATTTTAATTATTATTGAATTTAACTTACTTAGTGACAATGTAGCATGAAATTAAGGTTTAATAGTTACATATTAGGTGATATCAGAGTGTAACGGACTTTAAAAATAATGTTGAATTTGAGGAGATAACATTTCCGGGCTTATTGGCTGTGGTCTAATTGGAGTAGAAATTCCAGACGTTTCGGCAGCAGCTGAAAATCGGCAGCAGTTCGAATGCAGCCGAAACGTCTGGAATTTCTACTCCAATTAGACCACGGCCAATAAGCACGGAAATGTTATCTCCTCATATTGACGCCGGCCGTGAAAGCCTTAAACAGTATTAAATGTTGAATTTAATTATTAATATTGTTTTTTTTGTTTATAATAAATTAATGAATTTAACTTATTTATTGAACTATTACTCAATTCAACCTATTTGGTTCAAAATAGAAACTAAATATATCAACTGGAAAATTAAACTTATTAAGCTAACGAGAAGCAATTTAATTCAAACATTCTCGAATTTAACTTACTTAGCTAATCAAATTCAGCTTAATTAGCATATAATAAATCACTGCATTCAACTCTTGTTAAATGTATCTTTTTGACTAATAAAACTATTCTAAATTGAAATAATATTGAATTCAACTTATTTAGCTAATTAAAAGATATTAGCTATTAAAAGATATTACTAGATATTAAAAGATATTAGCTATTAATAAATAATCTAGCCGTTATTTAGTTAAATTTATTGTTTTGCAACAAATAACAAAACTAAGCTACTTTTAAATTTAAATATATTATTTAAGCACTATCTTTTGAACTAAACTATAATTGTTTTCATCTTGCTTAGTTGGTAATAATTTACTTTTTTCAACCGTTATTGAACTTAAATTAAAAATTTATTTTTAATCATGCAAATTTTTTAGTTTAGATCTTCCTTTGACTGTAGGACAGCTCTCAGCCAGGGGCGGCATTTCAGCATTTCGTTTGGGGGGTCGAGTTTCTTGAACATGAATTTCCTCAGAACGGTATAAAATACATATTGTTTTTCACAAGAACTGATAATTAAATGGTTTTAATGTTAAGAATAATCAGGTTTGTAAAGAACAATTAAAATTTTTTCGACCGAAGCTTTAAATTTATTTTGTTATAAGTTATCTCACAAAATATCTCGGTACTAGTTTTTATTTTTTAGTAAAGTTTTAATCTGCTATTTTTGGAGTCAGGAAGAACAGAAAATTTTGTAACTATAGTTAATCAATATCCAATGACTTAATTTATTGCCAGTATAGCTAAAGAGGAAGGTCTTGCTTTGCCTCATTGCGCTTCGAAGGCAATTCTCTAACCTCCTGAGACACGCAAGTCAAAATTGGTTGACGTTCAGTTCGCCTACAACTTTCTGGTTGTGTGCGTAGTTTTTTACATCGATGAAGAGGCTCCATTTTTGTAGCCTTGAAATAGCTATATGCTGTATTTTCGTGTAAATTTGTGCTTTATTTACATCGGTTTTTCAATTTAATCACGGAAGTCATCTTTCAAATGACTGACCTGATTGAAACAGTCAAAAAACAATGGAAGCAAGAAAGTTATGTCAAAAAAGCACATTTCCTTTAGATTCCTCTCTTTAAAATAACCAAGAAAGCTTTTTAAATAGGCTAGTATTTATTTTGTGTCATTAAAAAGTATAATCACAATTCACAAAACAATTCCTCTTCCCTCACGCTATTACTTATAAGTGTAATATTTTCGTTTTCGCTTTCTATAACCGACCTACATAATATTGAAGTTAAGACCAATAATAAAGATATCTCATTAAATCCTGTCTCAATTTCTTGAGAAACTGAATTGATCAGTTTATTCAAAATATTGATTTAATATTTTGACTAAAACTTCATCTGGGTTTTGTCACCTCTTCCACATTGGCATACGGCATACATTAAAAACTGTTACGAAAAGTTCTGTCACAAAGTTCCACACCTGGTTCAAGTATGCATTAATGTGAAAATTACTAAGAGTTTCAATTGTCAATCCAAGAATTAAGATTAGCGAATTAAAATTTTTATGATAGAGTGTAGCATTTATCAAAAAAAAACGCTCCGCAGTATAAATAAAGTAAATAAAAAAATTCAGACAAAGGCATACATATTAAAATGACATCAAATTTTTTATCAATGAAAAGGTCGCTTTCCAGTAATTCTTCCAGGGGGCTTTTATAACTCTTGAAGAGCATCTTGTGTCACTCGGAGATTGTCAAGTAAAGAGCCTCAAGATACATTTGTTGATGTGAAAGTATTTTTTGATGTGAGATGTTTTTCAAAAATAGCATATCTTTACAAAAAGTTCCCATGAAAGCATATGATACACCGAGTTGCTAAAATGTGTTTCTAGTACATGGCGTCAATGAACACTTACTAGCTGAACATTAAGTTATAATATGAGCATAAAAATTTATGTAAAATGACATGGAATTTACGCGTAAAAATTGCACAGACTCTACACTGTACGGGTATCTCATACAAGATGCTCCATCATAACATAGATTACTCAATTTTGAAATATTTAACCCATATGAAGCGATTACTTCTTTAGTTAAGGCAAACACTTATCCTCCATCAGTTTTTTCTGTTCTGAAAATTCAGGCAAATGATTTTCTAAGTTATCTAAATTGAATTTTACCATTTTATATTATTCTTAGTGAAAAATTCTGGGGTGCAACCGCCCCCTCTCGCACCCCCTATTTGCCGCCCCTGCTCTCAGCTGCTATCCGGTATCTCGCGCCAGGGCTATTAAATAAACATATTTAAAGAAAATACATCAGAACTTTCTTTTTGATGCCAAAAAAAAAGTTTTTTTTTTTTGTACGCGGGATGAACTGCATAGTAATTTTTTACGTCTGTTTTTTAAGACCATTATTTAAAAGAAAATGGTGTGAAACTTTGCGCATATTAAATTAAGTACAAACACGAAAGAAAATAAATTATTTTATTTTAAAATATGTGACATGACTTTTTGTCAGCCCACTCACATGCCAGGGAAATTCTTCCAGATACTGCTGAAGTTAATTTGCTGCTATCTCCCGACTTCGAGATGCGTATGATTAAAACAGATCTTAATAAATTCACTACATTTGAATTTAACGCACTCAGCAAGTAAAATATTATCCATAAAAAATCCACACACTCCGGACGCTCGGGGATTATTTGGTTCTGGGTGGGGAAAATTTAAATTTAGCGCATTCAGCAAATAAAATATCATCCATGAAAAATCCAAAATGCTCAGGATGCATGGGGATTATTCAGTTTTGCGTGGGGAAAACTCTCGGGTTATCATTCCGTAACCGTTTTTGTTTCATCAGATAACTCGCGGAGATATAAATCAGAGATCAAAAGCATATCTTTCTTTAAAAGATGAGCTCGAACAAAAAATATGTATTCAAATTGTCGACCGTATTTTCTTGCGGTTTGCCGTGCACATTGTCTGGTTGAATTTTAATTTGGTTTCTTGTCGTAAATTAGAGTTAAAGAAGACAGCGATTATATTTTTTTTCATCGAGCTCGCACGAGGGTAGAAAATTACAGGGCAGAGCCTTCAAAATGTGACGTTGAGGCTTGTGTTCTCCAGAGACAATGACATTACTTTTCTTGAAATCGTTTCCTGTCGAAGATACAATGTTTATGTCTGGACTTCTATTCGCTCTTGTTTGTCGAAATTAGAGTTTTCCGTCGTCTCTTTTTATTTTTTTGCTTTTTAGAGAAAATCTCATTCAATTCATTAATTAAGCATTTTTTTTCATAAGTGGATTGAAAAAAAAAAAACGTGTTTTATGACTGGCTAGCGGTACCCGCACGGCATTGCCCGTATTAGAAAATTAAGGTCATTTGGTTCGCCTATATTTATAAATAATAAATGATGAATTTCTAGCCAATTTGCTGTGTTCATTTGTTCGCCCATGTTACGGTTGCACGTTATGAAAATTCAGTAATTTACTCGACCACGTTATGATAATTTGCTCGGTAAAATGTTCTTAAAATTGGAATAGAAAAATAAAAAAATCGAATTTTCGAAAAATTGCTTCGAGGTGCACACTCCCTTGCTGCAAACTAATTCTGTGCCAAATTTCGTGAAAATCGGCCCCAACGGTTTAGGCGCTATTCGCGTCACAGAGAGACATTCGGACAAATATCGAGACAAACTTTGAGCTTTATCATTAGTAAAGATAAATATTAGTTTCTTGACCTACCAGCTTATAAGCAGAGGCAACCAGATTTGAGGTCACCGAAAAATTCTTTCTGTCTGAAAATTTTATCTGTCAATTCGGCAAAAATATCATTATTCGGTGAAATTTGGAGGCTCATTCGAAAAAATTTAGAGTTTCCTTCGGCAAAATTATCATTATTAAACAAAATTTGGAGTTCCATTCGGCAAACTCAAAACTTCAGTCTTCCCAAAAATGTAAGGTCTGGGCTTGTATGGGAAGCAATCTGTAAGATAAAATTAAACAATTGGGTTCAAGTATGAACGTCCATAAGTTCGCTGCAAAATTTAAATTTATTAAATGTTTATTTGCCATCAGACTGTTAGGAAATGTCTAGCTTTGCTTAAAGAAAGTGATTTTCAAGAACAGAAAACAGGATCAAAGTAGAAAATGATTTTTTAAATTTTTGACCTGCCAACGTTGAGGCTGTATTCTCCAAAAACAATGGTAATATTACTTTTCTTGAAGTCATTTCCTGTCGAAGATACAGTGTTTGTCTGGACTTCTATTCGCTCTTGTCTGTTGAAATTAGTGTTGTCCATCGTCACTATTTTTTTTTATGCTACAAAAGACAATTTTTTAATCAAGTAATTAACTTTTTTCTTTTTTTAAAAAAAAAGGGAAAAGCATGTTTTATTACTTGATTTTTTTTTTTTTTTTGATTTACCAGCTTATTAGCGAAACAATATTATAGGAAAAAGGGGGATTCGTGTGAACATGTTATGCTTCACTAAGATAACTTCAAGCAAAAAAATCTAGAAAAATTCTCAAGGCAGCACCAGTCTCAATTTTCGGCGAAACGTTTAAAGCAATGAGTCATTTTAACTTTCTCTGGTTTTAACGCTGACTTCTTTGTTTTTTCGGGTATTTTGCATAATTTTAATTTTTTATTATTGTCGTTTTTTGTTTAAACATATTTTAAACTAACGATTAAACTAAACTCAAATACTGAAACCATTGTATGAACATTCAGATAAATTTAGGACATTATTATTTTTTTAAATATAAAATTAACAAATATTTCTTGCGAAAAATTTTTTTTCAACAAACAACGAACATGTATTTTTTTGTGTGCGTGAACACATATTTTAAACTAATGATTAAACTAAACTTGAATAGTGAAACTCTTATATGAACATTCAGGTAAATTAAGGACATTGTTGAAACTTTTTTTTAATTAAATTAAGAAATATTTTTTGCAAGTAAGTTCTAAGTTAGATGACGGGGCACTTGTGAATACAACAACAATACGCACTTGGCAACAGCTCCCATATCCAATCCGTAGTATTAAATCTTAGTGGATACAAAATTCCACGACACAAAGAAATGACTATTCAATCATAAAAAAATTTTCGCTGAAAAATTGATAATATTTTTTGAAAAATAAAGAATGAAAAAAAAAAAAAAAATCACATGTGCCCCCTTTAACTTTGCTGTAAGAAAAACTAAGTAAAGAGCGTCCTTTTACCAAAAAATCCGAATTTATGAAATGTTTTTGCCATCAGACCAATGTTAGACAATTTCTATCCCAACTCCAAAAATTGATTTTCAAGAATAGAAAACAGCGTTAAAGGATACTCTGATTCTTTAATTTTTTGCCTTGCCAACGTTAAAGTTGTATTGTATTATCCAGCACATGTCATCCTAGTCAGAAACAAGGGTCCTGGGTCTTGGAGGGCCCGGCGACACTGACGGAAAAAAAAAGAAAGAAAAGAAGGAAAGAGAAGAAGAAAAATGGAGAAAAAACTCTGAATAAGAGAAAAAAATAAAGATTAAGTTAATTTTACTCTTTTGGATATTTACCGTTGGGGCACCTAAAACAGAGTTAATTGTTTCCTAGTAAGCAGTTTTGATTTTTTTCTTCTTTTCCGTCCTTTATTTTCTTCTTTTCCCCCTTTTATTTTCTCTTTTTCCCCTTCTTTCTTCTTTTCTCCTCTATTTTTCTTCTTTCCCCCTTTTCTTTTTTTTTTTTTGGGGGGGGGGGGTGACATAACTGATAAGGAGCCCGTCTTGACTCTCTGGTTCTGGTATTCTCCGAACACAATGGTATTGCAATTCTTTTCTATAACCTTTAGAACTTCATATTTCAATAAAAATGACACGGGAGCAATTAATGTATTCGCTCAAAAACATAATTTACTCTACTCTTTTTATTGCTACTTAATTAAATTTTTTTCATTATTACTCTACCTTATGGTTTTCTGCTTAGAAATACTTATTATCTAATGAGAAAAAAATGCCGTACCCTGTTTGATAAGACTGCAGTTTGATAGTTTCAAAATGTATCAACCGAAAAGTGCTTGATATTGAATACTGCGTGGCAGTTTGATGGATTGCCATCAAAACACACATTCTCGTCAAATTGTTCAAATAAAGATAAACGACTTTTACAATTGAATTCCACATTTCACTCCAATAGCCACTGTAACACTCCTTGTAAAAGATCAATTCGTTCTCACGAACAGCAAAATAATAACGCATTTGTGCAATTTTCTTCTGCAAGTCTCAATTAAAAAACAACGAGTACATAATTTGCTGCAATTGAACAGCTACCCGCTCTCTACTTAAACAATATGCACTAAAGATTTTCATCAGATGCTTATTTGCTTTAAATAACAGGGTGTCCAGGAGATATAGTTCTGTGGACACGAAAGCTACTTTGTGTAAATGATGTTGATTTTGATGGATTAGAGTCCATCTGTCTTGCAGAGAACATGCAATTTGGGTAATGGATGTAACAGAATTTATTGGACGGTATGCTTGTGTTTTGTTTTGTAACGAGGTTTTTTTTTTATTTCTGACAGTTGAACATTTGTTTGAATTGAGAATGTAATAATGAATTTTTTCTCTGAAACGACTACGAGAAACCAATGCAAGCATTTTTAAAGACATTTTTCCGTATGTTAAGTAATATTCTTTGTCTTGATAACTGTTGGAGAGCTTGACGAAGTAGCATGTTGAGTGACATTAAAAGAAGACAAAATGAAGAATTTTACTGAAAGGATAGGTCCTTTACACTTTTTATTCTTTGAACACCTGCAAGTAAAGGAGTAAGTAATGAGAGAAATTACGGTTTTTACAAATGAGCCAAAATTCTTGCAAGTTCGAGAAATTCAATTCTAAAGCAAACCACTGGCCCTGCAAAAAAAAGTAATAATAATAATAATAATAATTTGAGTTTTGACTTCATGAATTCAAATTATGTTTTTCGCAATCACTAATGTGTGTGTGTGAATGTAAGCGTGTGTGTTTGTGTGTGTGTGGGGTGTATCTGTATGTGTGTTTGTGTTTGTGTGCAAGCATGAGTGCATGGGTAGTTGTGTGTATGTGTTTGTGTGTGTATATTGTGTGTGTAGGTGTATGTACGTGTGTGTGTATGTGTTTGTGTGTGTGTATATTGTGTGTGTAGGTGTATGTACGTTTGTGTGTGTGTAGGTGCGTGTATGTATGCGTATAAGTGTAGGATATAGATGCAACCAGGGAACTGTTTTCGATAGAGGAGCAGCATCTGGCGGGGCCGGTCAGCTCTGGTGCTGCAGAGGAAGGCGGGGGGGAAATAAAATCATAGGAGTTCTAAACAGTTAAGTGAGAACAATTAGCAATCGTGATTGCTCAAAAAAAAAAAAAAAAAAAATCTTTCCCCAGACAATTTTTTCATCAACTTCTTTAAACGCTGTTTCTCTTCATGCTTTTAAATTGAAGTATTTTTAGTCAAAAGATAGACAAAAACGTGTACAAATTCGAGAGTTTCAGAGAGAAAATAAAAGCTATGGCCCCAGAATAAAATTAATCTGTAAACTCAGGCTTTTTTTGAGCAATAACGAATTTGTTTATTATCTTCACTTGAATAAAGTTGATGTTGCTCTGATTTTTCAGATTACCATGACAACGGTAGTTATGTTTAGAGAGCGAAATTGTCATCGTTATAGCTACAACTTCCTTTGCTGTATTTATTTCAGGGCAACTCAAGCAGAATTTCTATTCATTAAAAAAATGTTTTTTTCTTTGGTAGTCAAAAACTCCTAGATGACAGAAACAGAAAAACTAAAATCTAAATTCAATTTTTCTAGATTAATATTTCACATCATTTATGATCGATAGGAAATAAAAATACATAGCGTTATACGCTGTAAAAAATCTTTTTGATAAGTATAGTGGTCTATGTCGGCCATACAATCTTTATCTTTATCACCGCATCATGCCTCGTATTACCTTTTCTAGCAAATCATTAGTCATAATAAATGATGGGTGCAAACATCTTGGTCATTTCCATTCCATTTAAAGAAACAATAAACCCATCGAGTAGGGTCCTATCGCAATTCGTGATTGTGAAAAAATAGTTTGAATTTAAGACGTCAAAATTGAAATGAATGCTGGACGTTTTAATTACTTACATAGGTATATAAGAAATAATTTATGTTTATTATCGACCGTGAACATTAGCCCTAGGGGACCGAAGAATAAATTATCAACGGATTTTAATTGAAAAGTGTAACTATTTTAGGACAGTGGCGAAATGTATTGTTACTGGGAGGTTAATACGAGTTTGTCAAAGCTTTGATAGGTATAATACATTAGCTTGGCACCGTCCTGATTTACCAGGAAAGCTCTTAAATCATTGTTGCAATTATAACCCTTGCTAAGACAGAACTGCAAGTAAGTACCAAGTTGGTACGTAAGTAAAGCAATTCTTGCAAAGCTACGGAATGCTGATACTTACATATTGCTCTAATCGGAACCTTAGTTAATCTGGACAAACAGTAATCAAATTAAAGGTGACATACTTTATAAATATGCTCAGTTAATATTTAAACTGAAGGCTAAAACATTTTTCTTAAAAGTGAGGTGTCTGCATTCGTTTAGAAATCTTTTTTGGAAAAAAAATACTTGATTTTGAAAAACAAAAACTTTTGCAAAAATGGTGTTTTTTCGGGTTTTTGTCAAAACGATTCTTGAATGTATTTAGCAATTTAATAACAGTTTTGACAAAGATACTTGATTTTCACAAAAAATTGATGGAAATATGTGAAATCTCGAAACGTTGCCCAAAACTAATGTGTGAAGTTTCGGAATTTTCTAACAGTGCAGCCTAATATTAAAGAACTTGTCTAGGGTCTTACATGCAACCTTACCTACATTTCCTTAAATTAATTTGTATTTAGTACTTCTGTTCTTTGATTTACTGAACTAAGATTTCACTCAAAAATACAATTTTGAATTGGAAAAAAAGAATTTGTGTTCGAATTTTTCTATATTTTCATTAAAAATCAATTTTAAATTCTGACTATACTTCTTGTATTAAACACATATAGTGGAGGTTAAGGTGGACAAAAGGAGGAGGGACCTAGACCCCCATTAGTGGTCAAAATTGGCTCAGAGCCTGAGAGATTTAAAAAACACTGATTTAGAATGACGAAATTCCTGAATCTCCATTGTAATATTGCAGTAAATTATGATTCAGTAACGGAACCCAGTAACGGACAAGGGTCCAATAACAGACAGTCATAAGTTTGGATTTAAATCATAAAAATTTTAGACGGATAAAACTGACGTTGCTGTGACCCATGAATTTGGTGCAACCATTTAGTGTTATCAGGGTGAATTTTATGAGCCAGTTGGTATTTACAAGGCATTGGTGGAAGGTTATGAACAGCCAGCTGGTGTTTCATGTATATTTGAATTTAATAAGGCTTTTTTTCCGAAAATAAAGAACATTTGCACAGAGAAAAAGGGAATTTTGTCCATCACTCATCCTTTTAGTTACTGGGTTTCATCAGATTTTTCGGTGTCTGTTACTGGGAATCGGATTTTTTTTTTTCAAAATTGAGCAAAGAAAATATAATTAACTGATTCAGAGGATCCAGAATCAGCCAAGCATTAGATGAGATAAAGCTGCATGAGAGAAAACTAGTTTAAAAAGTCTAAAATCAGTCTAAAAACAGAAAATTGAGTCAACCTGAGAGCAATGTCTTAAGCATGTCTGTTACTGTTGCCTTCACCCTAATATGAATCAAAAAGCTAGAACTTCAAAGACATTGACCTCTGATTTATTCTTGTGTCACATATGATGTTTTCCGTTAATTTCTTTGTAAGAAAGTAAATTTTTGTGCAATTTATGCATCGCATGTAGGAAATGTTTGGAAAAAAAGCAGTTAATTCGCTGTAGTAAGTGAAGAGTAGGCAGTTGAATGGTATTGTTTGTTAGCATATTTCGTTGATGCTATATGTAACGAAAATCAATAAATTATTTATATTTTGTAACAATTGTAAATAGAGGGAACATAGACATAGTCTACATACATGTGCTACCGTGAAAATTCGAAGCTGGAGAATGTCGACTATTACCGATGATTCACAGAAGGAATTCTGCTCTGTTCCTTACCAATATGTTTGGTATGCGAGTCTCGATATTCTCCGGCGAATATCACGAAAGTTTCGGGCTTTTTATGTAACATACGTAGGCATGCACACTTTAGTGCCCATTGCATCGAGCTAAAAACATTTTAAAGATTTGGCTATTTTTGAAAATGTATTTTAGTTTTTGTAGTGAGATGACATCTACTTGGTTAGTTTAAACTCAAAAAGACAAATTAGATTTAATCACAGCATGCTGTACATCTTGCAAAAAAAAAAAAAGTGAAATCTATTAAACAACTGAATAAGAAAAAATGCAAAAAAGTTACTTCTTTGCAAAAAAAAAAAAAAAAAAAAAGTGAATGAAGTTACGATTCCAAATAACAATCGTCGAAAGTATAAAGTAATCGATGGATTTACATTATCTATTAGTGCAGTCAGAATAGCACTTTCAATCCATCTAGAAAAATTTACCTGCTCTTACATTCCCATCTTTTCCCTGTAGAAACGATTCAGAAACGTTCCTGGAAAAAATAGGCAGCTGATGTGTCAGTGTCTACCAGTAACATAACTCGCAAAATCCAGGAAGGTTTTCCGTTAAAATTCAGTAACCTTACTCAGATTATCCTGAAAAATCTAGAAATCTTCCCATATAAAGTTAGTCGTGTCTCAGGAATTTCAGAGTAATCTTAGGTGAGGATAATATAACAGCTCCAAAAGCTGTATTGCGAACACGGCCAAAGCTAAGCCAGAATTGCAATTCTAGCAAGCTACGTAGTCCAAAGATTTATTCGCTCTCTTTGGGAGCTTAAATCAGTCTTGACGAGCCGCGATTGAATTAAAACTGATACACGTTATAAATACTGTCAGTTAATCTTTAAACAGGGAGCTAAAAATATTTTTATAAGTCTGCATTCATGCAACTTGTAGCAATTCAGGAAACTTTTTGAAAATGATACTTGATACTTCCAGAAAGTGTATAAAAACCATTGAAATCCTGAGAAGTTACATGAAAATACTCAGTAACGTTTCGGAATTTTTTTACAGTGTTGCCATAAGACGTTCCAAATGTTTTTATTTTTCAGGAAAGCATTTTTTCCCCAAAAAGTTAATACTTAAGCGCAGAAACTCCAGGGACTGTAAGCTGAATCATCAGGAGACACATCACTGCGCAATCCTTTCTTTCGCAAAGTGTACCGACAAATCAATGCGCAATCCTTTCTTCCGCAAGGTGTACCGACAAATCAGTGCGCAATCCTTTCTTTCGCAAGATATACCGACAAATCAATGCGCAATGCTTTCTTTCACCGGGTGTGCGGACAAATCAAAGCGCAATCCTTTCTTTTTACAGGGTGTACCGACAAATCAATGCTCAATGCGTTGTTTTCATGGGTGTACCGACAAATCAATGCGAATGCTTTCTTTTCGCGGGGTGTGCAGACAAATCAATGAGCTATCTTTTCTTTTGGCAGAGTGTGCAGACAAATCAGTGCGCGCAGTCTGCGAACAGCAAGGATTGCGCACCCATTTGTTGATTTGTAGAGATATAATAAGGAGATACCAACACACGGTCCCCCGGGTCATCTTCGGTTGTCCGCAAACTTCGCGAGATCTCTCGCGCAGAAAACTCTCTTGTTCGTATACGTAATGCTGTTAGTAACAAATTTTAAAATTAAAAAAAAATAGATAAAAAATAAAATAAAAATAAAAACTCAGTATTACCTCAAAAGAAATATTTACAAGATCAAAACGGATTAGCTCACAACATTTTCCTGTTTCTAAAATAAAACAGAAATGTAGTGTAATAAAACACTGAAGATTACGATAAGATAATGTCTTTTAAAGTCCTCAGTGGTTTCAAAGCTTTGAAATATGATTTTATTCTTTGAGAAGAATCATGACTATGGAAGATTACTTAACGATTTGGGGGTTTCCCCGCTCATAAGCAGCGTTCTTTCTTTCCCAGACGATTCGCCCAATTAGAGTGTCTGGTTTTGTGTGGCGCGCACGACTTGAAGCGATTTAGATATGAAAAAGCTAGTGACTCAATGCTGTTGGGTGGAACAAAGGAGAAACGAAGATAAAACATGATACAATGTTATACGTTTTTCTATTTTCTGTAGTTAAATAGAAATTGCTTTGAAAACAAATCTTGCTTGACAAATTCCATCTCTTAAGAAGATTATTCCCAAGTCGATATTGGGATTGGTTAATTGTGTGGAGGCGCATCTTGTCTAGGAATGAAATTCGTTGACTTGTTATGAAACGCAATGTGTGGCACGTATTTTAATTTTTGATAATTTTTGAAAAATATTTTTCTTTAATTTTTGTGTTTTGATATTTTAAAGGAAAGTTTAAAAAAATAAGTTGTAAAAGTTGTCTTTTTTTTTTTTGTTCTGCTGGTTACGTTTTTTTTTTTTTTTTTTTTTTTTTTTTTTTTTTTTTTTTATGTTTTATGACTTAGTAACCTAACTGGGTTTTGTGTATTTAAACCTCGGACTAAGCATGATAAGCAGTTCTGCCGTGGGTTGGTAAAAGGCAGAATTTTTAAATCTTTCTTTTATTTTTTTTGAAAATATGGCATCCATTGTACGTAAGCTTTTCTGTGCAATCTTGCATATTTGGTTTCTGTTGAAAGTAAAGCAAGAAAAAAAAAAAAAGTAAAATTTTAACATTCCCATAATGTTAGTAGGGAATCCAAAACGCGTTTCTTTATATCTCTCAAAAATTCATTTCTGCAGATACTCACATTTATCTTCGCACTGCAGAATTGCGAACTTAACCATTAAATATGTAATAATACTATTACTTGCTGAGAATATATGGCTGGCCGCTACAGGTTATTTTCCACAATTTAACACCTTTCTGGTGCTCTTTAACTACTATGGTCATTCCTAATACAGTAAAACCTGTAAAGTTGATCACCTTATCAAGTTAATCAGTTGTCTAAGTTAAGTCTTTCGAAGTTGACTTTCTCTAAGTCTATTTCGAAAAGTTGTCAGCAATTTCTTTGCATAAGTCACGATTGGGCACTTTCCTTCCCTGTAAAAAAAAAAAAGTTTTTTCCCCTCTGTAATTCTAGGATATTTCTTTTTCTTTCTTCTCTTTTTTTGAGCAATGACGATTGCTTATTAATCTTAGTTGACTGTTTTGATGTTCCTATGATTTTATTCTCCCACCGCCTCTCCCTGCAGCACCACCGTCGACCGACCTCACGGTGCTGCTCCTCTAGCGACGGAGCCTCCATATCCTACATACACACGCATGCATGCACACCTGCACACACACATACACACACACTCATGCCTGCACACAGACACAAACACCCACGCATACATACACACACACTCATGCTTGCATACAGACACAAACACACACGCATGCATACCCATACCTACACACACACACACACATACCCACACACTCATACCTCGCCAAAAACACACACGCCTACATGCACACACAGACTCGTGATTGCGAAAAACATAATTTGAATTCAAAATGCCATTATTCAAATTAATTTATCTTTTTTTTTTGTACTTGACGTCAGGGGGTTAAAAAACCATTCCTGGAATCGGAAAAGGATATTCTATGTGCAGGCGCTTAAAGGCGATGGTGTATTTCCCTCAACTGCAACGAAGCATCCCACAAAATGAGGTAAAAATCCCTTTCAAATTACTGCACATTCTAAAAATTTCGACGTCGAAATCAACACTATGCATCCTTCCTCGTAGGTATTCCTGCCCTGTAACTCCAAACCACATGACAAGTGATTTATCAAGCATTGTAAGACATACTTTTTAAAATCGATCCTTTCAAAACGCTGATATTTTTCATTAATTATTTTTGCATTGGGGCAAGCCTTTCACATCGAATTTCCGTTCAGTTCAGAGCACTAGTAAGAACCAATGCTTCTTATGTTAACTGAGATTTTGAATGCTTTTAGGAACAACTCAACCCACTAATATTCTTGTCTACGAAACAATTCCTCGCATTTGACTACCAAATAAATCTAAGACCGGAAGCGCCCAAATATCGCAGGAGCTATTGTCAGATAAATTTATTGAAAGCGTAAAAGTCAAAGGCGTGTTTGTAACTTCGGTTTTAGTAGTTGGCTGGTACTTATATGTTGAATAATAAAACATTTAGAGCTGCAATGATTTCAGTTATTCTTTCACTTACTTGAACCGTAGAAATTAATTGCCAGCTCTAAGAATGAATTTAACAATCCCCAATGCGCTTTTGTTATAATTCGATATTATTTTATCTTCGTAAATGTTTATTAAGAGTTGTTATACACTAAACAGGTTGATAAAAGTGAGTTTAAAAAAATGTCTCTTTTTCCGACAAAAAAATGTGGAGTATTATAATTTGAATTTTAAAAAATATAATAATGATTATAGTGTTTTACTTGTATC
Organism: Uloborus diversus; assembly: GCF_026930045.1. NCBI lineage: Eukaryota > Metazoa > Arthropoda > Arachnida > Araneae > Uloboridae > Uloborus > Uloborus diversus. The sequence continues at coordinate 21,431,332 of NC_072738.1, forward strand.
ATACTTTTATAGCTACAATACAAAAACAATTCAGAAACGTTCCTGTAAAATAACGGGCAGGTAATGTGCCCAATTTCTGCAAGAACATATTTTGCGAAAAACAGGAACATTTCCCCTAAAATTCAGTAACCTTTCTGAAATTATCCATAAGTCTTTTTGATGAGTTTTGAATCAATAATATCTCTAAAATATTTGGATATAACTTAGGTAGGTTTAATATAAGAACTTGGTATCTTCCTGACTTACCAAACAGGCTACAGTTGCATTATTGCAAACATGACTAAAGCTAAGATAGAATTACACGTAAGTGTCAAGAATCTAACTCGCCTGCAATTCTTGCAAAGTACGGAATCTGGAGATTTATTCGTTTAAACTTTTACACTTAATAAGCACGCTGAATTAATTTTTAAAAATGTAGCAAAAATATTTTTCACAATAGTGAGAAGTCAGCCTTCGCGCAACGTGTAGCAATTCAGGAAACTTTTTGACAACCATACTTGATTTTCACAGGAATTGGATGAAAACCTGTGAATTCTCAAAACGTTCCTAGGAAATAAGCAGTGACATTTGGAATTATTTTACATTATATAGACATCGACTAAAGGCCGTGTAAACTAAAAAGTAAACAGCTACAGAAAAATCAACGCAATGGTATTTAATGCATTTCGGTAAACTGGCAAATCATAAAAACACCCTTTCGTGACACTTGAACGAAGTTCGGGCACAACACTTAGGTGGTTAAATTTGGCTACACATTTTCTGATCACATTGCTCAAATGGTATATTTTGGTAGTGAGTATAATTTGTGTGCAAGTGAATGTATATATATTTTTAACCGACTTCAAAAAGAAGGCGGTTATCAGTTCATACCGTACACTGTTAAAAATTTTCCGGAAAATTTACGGTAATTGTTACTGGCATCCATGTTGCCAGTAACTATTACCGTAAAAATCAAATGTTACTGTAAAATTTTAAACCGATTTTAATGATTCTTTTTTTAATGGATAAGGGATGGCTCAACTTAGGTCCCATTACTTTGTTTGACCATATTTGTCCTTTGGAAAAAAAGTTATGGGCAAAAAACCATAAATTTCATGCAATTTCCCTATTAAATGATTAAATTTAAAACCCATTGTTATGAAAGTTTGGTGCCATACGACAGTAACATTAATAGTAATTGTAATGATAATTTTGAATGAAGGCTTCTCTGAAGCAACCATCAAGTTTCTTCAGGGGGATATTTCGATAATAATCGGGAATCTGGCGCTGTCGTCTCATTTTTGATGTAAATAATTTTATTTTGGTAACCTTGCTGATTTATAGTAACAATATGTGAATTATCGAAATCTTCCCTTCTTCAGTGCTATTGCTCCATAGTGGGGGTAAAATTAACCTGGAAGCGAGGTGATGCAGTAATTAGGATCTGCTTAGCCTTCAGAATGCTACCATTAGGTTTGCCTCAACTACACAGTAGTATTTTTTTCGTTATCATCTATGCCAATAACAAATGATGGGGGCTAAGTAAGAAAACACAGAATTGCATCATGAGCAACTTAAGTGCTGTGAAATGTAAATTAGTTAGGAAAAACGTAATACTTAAATGGTTATAATTAAATTAACTACACATTAATTCCAAAGAGGAACAAAGATAAGATTTTAGTGCCAATCACTCAAAGTTTAACGCGTGTTTCTAGTTTTTTTTATTTTTTATTTTTTACTATGGAGCATTTTTATGAAAAAAATAAAGTGAAGTTTCGTGATGGTAACTTCTTACTATTTCTGAAATACCTACATTTACACTAAAAAGAATGAAATAAAAAAATTTTGAAAAAAAAAAAAAAAAATAGAACCGACTTCAAATTTGCTCTAAAAAGTGAAAAATAATTTAATCCTTTAAACACCATCGATAATGCTTTTAAACATAATTTTTGAAGTTGGCGCAAAAACGAGAGATAAAATCATTCACAGCCATAACTCAACTACAACTAGATATTTAACCAGGCCCAGTTTCTTCACTATCGCATAAAGTATGCATTGATGACAACATATTTGAATAACGATATAAATGTTTCGTTCGTAACTTTGGATGCTTTTCTGAAAAAAAATATGAACGAAGCATGGTTACACTGGATTTTATGTTTTGTTTTTGAACCAACTTCAAAAAGTATGTTTACAAGCATTATCGATGGTGTTTAAAGAATAAAATTAATTTTCACTTTTTAGAGCAAATTTGAAGTCGGTTCTATTTTTTTCAAATACACAAATTACTTTCATTAATGATTTTTATTCCAATTTAAAACGAAATCTTCTGATTAAGTGAACATTCTTTCTGATGAGACTCTGATTTTACATACCCCTGGTCTACGTTTTCCCCGCATTTAACGTTTTTTCATTTGGTCCTATCATCAGTTTCGTTTTTATGTATTTCTCGAATTTTACATGTTGCCGTATTTTGCGCTTTTTATCCAAGTCCCTTGAGAAATGTAAAATACAGGTTTCACTATTTCTAAATCATGAGAACTTCCTTTATCACACCAAATGCATTCGGGTGTCTGCCCTCTAGGGTTACTCCACTTCCATTTATAAAACCACAAATTTTTTCTGAGTCTTCTTGGCGTTAATATTTCCTCCCAGATGGCAACATGTGAATGAATTTGATCTTTTAAGTCATTTGCCACGGAGGGTATTTTGAGTGCAAAGGCATAAAACCACCGATGCACCGATGGGTAACGGATTATATGAGAAAACCTTTCTCAGAGACTGTGTTTTGACAAGATTAAGAGATACTAACTGCGGCACTAATAAGGCCCCCTCAGACAAGCTAACGCAATGCGAAGTCAATTGTGCTTAGAGTATTTGCTACTGAAGGCATTAAGTTTCTTATATAATACTAGCTGCCGTGTTTGTGGGAAATAACCAAATGACTTGAATTTTATGTGGGAAGTTTACGTAAGCATTTTAAATTTCAAGTTTTTTTCATCTATAAGTTAAATTCTTAAGTTTCAGAGAGTGATTTTGGATAAGTTTATATATTAAATGTCCAATCAGGTCTAATGAGAAGTGGGAGAATTCGTTTAAGTCAGTGTTTTCACAATGGTTTGAGGTATTGCGGCACACATTACATTCTTCAGTCAAAGGCTACAGCTGCCTAACGATATAGGTTAACTTAGAATTAATTTGGGAGTATGTAGGGTATTAGCTGTTGGTAAGCAGAACTTCGTTACGGTGTTGGTAAAAGAAAAATAAAAAGTACTTGCATTTAACATGAAACTCAGGAATTAATATTTTAACTGTTTAGTTTCTGATCTTCAATAATTCAATATTAATGTTCGTGAGGATGTTAACGTTATGTTTATGAATAAAATATCCATAAAAGTCTAATGAAAACTGAGAATTACTGTTTTAAATCCATGTTCTTTCAAGAATAAGAGATATTAATTGCGGTACTTCCTATTTTTTTCCAATTAGGCTAATGTTTTTTTTTTGGTATCAACTGAGAAATCATTTATACGTAGAGTATTTGCTACTACAAATGTAAGGTCCTTACTACACTTTTGATGGTGTTATTAGAGAAATGTGAAAAGGACTTGGGTCTTTCTGAAGAAAACGTAACTTTTGAACGCAAATATTTTTCAATTTTGAAACTTTTTTTTTCTTTTTTTTTCATTCTTACATGAAAGTGTTACCTACTAGAAGTAACCATAAACAATGGTCCAGCTAAGTTCCAATTATTTTACTCATAAATAAAGAAAAAAAAAATAATAATAAAGGCCGCGTTCACGTAAATAAAAAAAGAAAAAAACCTTTTTAAAAATCGAGGCCAATTTAATATCAAAGTAGTAATTTAGTTAATTGTGCAAATGATCAGCTATTTTAATGATTAGTGGGAATATAATATTAAGCTCTCTTAATTAAAGTATTTCTAAATTAGTAGTTATCGTTTTAGTTCAAATGTGTGTAAAAAATAGTATTTAGTAAGTTTGAGAATATACTAGCAATTTATAATTGTGGTAGAATGTCTAAGATTGATGTATTTAACCTCCATCATTTATTTTCACCTTACAAATAATGACATTGATATGGTCAGTCACGGAGGTGAGGAATTTTCCATTCATATAGGCCTAATGGATACGTTTTTCAGGGAAATATATGTTTTTTCTTCGTTGCTACAATCTGCACATGTCAAACATATGAAAACATGTTCAATTGTTTTTTACATTAATTTACATCCCTGAAATTTTTTTCTCGCGGAGGTGAGAAGTCAGAATAACCACACTAAGTTTTTACAGCAAAATCTATATCCCCTAGTTTTTCGACAAAAATCTCATAACTTCAACTATGACTGAAAATAAACAAGGGGGTTCCCTTGTATCATGGAAAATAAAATCTGATGCTATTACTGCCACGAGTTAATGAGGAATGGCATTTTAAGTTTGGGTAACGGAGGCGAGCAATATTTGTGTGACATGATTAATTATCCTAAAATATCGAACTAAAATACATTATTATACTTAACATTAAAAATTAAATATACTTAAACAATTAATATTTGAGACACTTGTGAAAGGAATAATAAATAAATATATATATACTTTTAATTAAATAAGTTATTAAGCAACATAAACAGCCACACAAGGTGACATGCCAGTCAAACAGTGACATGCCGCGGAGGTGAGAATTCACATGTCGTGCACAAAAAATATACTAAAATAAAAATTATTATTAATAAATTGTTGGCTGATTTAAATAGATATATTTTTGATGGAATTAAAATTCATTGTTAAATGAATTGTTCCTTAAAGTTTTAACTGTAAAAGGCGTGTGACAGAAAAGTTGCACTTTTTGAAGAATGACTCATTTGCATTTTTCATTCGAATTTTATTTAAGCAATCTAAATTTTGTGTTTCTTATGTACTATAAGCTTGATTTATCAGTCTCTGTGTGTGTTTTTGCTTATTTTTCCAATTGATTGTGTCTTATGATGTGAGGTAAGTATAGCTGAAGTCCTTGTTTTTGTAAGATTAAAAATTACCATCTGCGGTGCTTAGGTGCTTATAACGTATAGTAAACTCCCGATTATCCGCGGGCAGATTTTCCGCAGCATTTCAATTAAAAAAAAAAGTTTTTTTCCCCTTGGCGATGAGTAATTGAATGTAGATAAATAGAATAAGTGCAAAATCAGTTTTTGTACATTTCTATTTTGTCCCTTCAAGTAACGTCCAACCTTCTAACGTCACCTAAACTTGACTATTTGAAACCTGATTTTTAGATCAACACTGTTTACTGATTTAGATCCTCACTACTTACTGGATTTTAGGTCTACACTAATTACGCACGTAAGCAAGAGATCGGAATAGTCCTCTCCCCTTCCCTACACGCTATTGGTGTAACCTAACTTGATATGTTTCAGGAAATCTGTTTCCAGGATTTACTCGCACATATGTGTACACTGTAAAAACGATTCAGAAACGTCCCTGGAAAATAATGGGCAGCTGATGTGCCCAATTTCTTCCAGTAACATATTTTAGAAAAATCAGGAACGCTTTCCGTTAAAAGTCAGTACCCTTTCTGAAATTAACCTTGAAACTTTATGAAGACGCAAAAATCTGCCCTGTTAAAGCCAGTCATGTCTCTAGAACCTTCTAGAAAAATTAAGTAGGTTTAGTGTAATTGATTAGAACCTTCCTAATTTACTAAAGAGGCTCCATAAAAATCAGAGCGACCAGTGCCAACGCTATGCAAGAAGGAAACAAGCATATGCCTTACCTGCAATTCCTGCCTTGCAAAGCTGTAGTTATCCATTGACATTTTCGCTTTCATTGGGAACTTATTCAATCTGGACGACCGTACGCCACCTTAGGCCGATAAAATTAATAAACACGCACATTCAATCTTTAAACTGGTTGCTAAAAATATTTTCCACAACAGTGAAAAATCTGCACGCGTGCAACTTGTAGCGATTCAGGAAACTTTTTTGTGATGATACTTGTTTTTTACGTGGAAATAGGTGAAATCGTGTGAAATGCCGAGACGTTCCACGGAAATAACCAGTAACGTTTCGGAATTTCTTTACAGTGTAATTTGTTTACATCAATGAGTGATCTTTATTTTTTTTTCTGTAACATACATTTTTTTGCATACACTGTTATCATTTTAGCAATATTTTTTATGTATGCAAGTGTATGATCGTTTTAAGTTAGTATTGAATACCCTAATATCGTCTTTTACATATTTTGTGGACTGTCAGCATATTCGCTTATCCGCTGTCAGCGCGCCATCGCATTCCACGCACAATCGAAAGAATACTGTACTTCAGAAAGCTAACATTGCTTGTAGTGCATGTAGTATCTAGTCGTGATATTTGTTTGAAAGTAGTCAACAAGCTGTGGGAGAGTGGCTTAAAGGTTCATAAAATTTAAAAAATCTAGCTAACGGGATGTACAGTTGTACTTAGTGTACTTTTCAGCAATATAACTTTGCTAGGAACTATCCGATTCAAAATCATTTCTGTTCTAAAGATTTCCAGAAAACTTCACTCTCATGTTTCATTTCGAAATATTTTTGCTGTTTGGACAAGCTTATCTCCGAGCACGAATCCAAAAGATGGGCCATGAGTGTCATGACACTTCTTTCATGCGGGCAAACACAATTTAAAACTCGACTTGAACTCCAGGAACTTAATATACAAGTGCTCTAAATACCCCATTAGTGGATTAATATACACTTATGACCTTTCTTAATTGCGTACTCAAATTTGTTATAATCCCCTCCCCAAAATAGAATCCGCCCTTGCTATCGGGGACGCCCCGATCTAAAATTTTTGGGTGGGTGGGCACGCTCAATTTGCCAAATAGAGCTCCAAATTTCGCCGAATGATGATAATTTTGCTGAATAATTATATTTTTGGAAGGTCACAGCAACCTTCTTTGACCTCCCAGTGGGGCCCTCCTGCTTGATACCTAAAGAATAGAAACAAATCTTCAGTGCTAAAACCTTTTTGTTTAAGTCTTAAGTTTTTGAAATATGTTAATTTTTTGAGCAATTGTTGTTTATGTCAACTATTTTGTAATTATGTTAGCTATTTTGGACAGAAGTTTGAGAACCTCGATGAAATGCCACTCATCCCCTTTCTCGACTAATCAACATCCTTTCGTCGTTCACGTTCCTTTCATCGTGACAGTTCTTTGACGTCAGATCACGCTTAAAGAGCATCTCCATATAATTTGAAGACTAAATGAAGCAAGGAAATCAGACAGGAATTGTCTCTGTGCCTGGTCGACAGTGAAACGTTTTCCGAATCCGTCTGGATTTTCGTATTCATAACTCCTCCTTTTTTTCCAACTTTTCAGCTTTTGACTTTGCAAAAAATAATACTTTCAGCTCGACTAATTGTAGAGTATGACTATTTTTAAATAACCGTATAAAAATATCTGTCATAAATCAAATTTCAGCTTTCATTATTTTTTTTTACTCTTGCAATCAGGTCTTGTGCAAAAACTCATCAGTTTTTGACTTTGCAGAAGATGATATTTTCAGCTCGACTAATTGCTGAATATGAATACGTTTGCATGACTGTATAAAAACATCTGTTATGAATCAAATTTCAGTTCTCATTGTTCCATTGACTACTGCAGCTATGCCTTCGGCAAAAGTTTTTCAGTTTTTTACTTTGCAGAAGTTGGTATTTGCAACTCGACTAATTACTGAATATGAATAGTATTCCATAACTGTAAAAAAATACGTGTCTATCTGTCGTGAATCAAATTTCTGTTCTCATAGTCCCTTTGACTATTGCAGTCAATTCTTGTACAAAATGTTTTTAGGGTTTAACTTTGCAGAAGTTGATATTTTCCTCTCGACTAATTGCTGAATATGAATATTTTCCCATAACTGCATAAAAATCGGTCAGGAATCAAATTTCAGTTCTCATTGTCCCTTTCACTATTGCAGTTAAGTGTTGTGCATTTAAAAAGCACAAACCAGATTGTCTTGTAGTAGGAATTTTGACAGTGTAGTCCATTAATCCATAAGATAGATGCGGTGATGCGGTTTTTAAGATATCCATCTAAAATCGGAAAAGTATAGCCTAAAGACTACACTCAGCTCTGTTTTTTTTTTTTTTTTTTTTTTTTTTTTTTTAACGGGGTATCTGAAAATTCCAATCAATTTGGGACTTATGGACGAAGGAAGAAAGTGAATTTGAACCAGTTTACCACAAGAAAGTTTACGTGTCGCTACAATAATAATGGTTGTATGTTTTGAAAAGTTTAGTATGTGTAAAATAAGAACATATACGAGCAAAATTTCTAGAAGGGAGTGAGTGTTTTATAAATAATATTATAAAAGGTGGGGGTAAGACTCTGAATAGCTTTGGTGTCTTGAATTCGTTTAAGAAGCAATTCCTAGCTATTTCGTAAGTTTTTGGGTTATTTTCTACATGAGACTTTTTTTTTATGCGGTCCCTATCCACCGCATAAAAAAATATTTTTAAACTGTAGTAAATAACTTTTTATAGCTAGTCGTGAAGTTTTGGGTGATTTTTTTGCTCTATTTTTTATGCATTTTCTATCCATCGCACAAAAAACAGGTTTGGATGTAGTAAAAACAATTGAAAAACATGTTAAAGTAATTAATTAAATTAATTTTAAGACCTGTTGGAATAAGAGTTGTTGTTGCTCTTAAATAGTAAAAGTAAGTAAAGCTAGCGTGAAAATTTCCCAGTCTTCAAGAGAGAAAAATATATTGGAGTGTCGAAACTTGATGATAAGTATTATTAAAGAAAAGTAAGTAGAAAAGTAGAAAAAAGACAAATATAAAAAACCTTTCAAATTTTCAAAATGAATTTGAATTCTTAAATTTTGAATTCAAATTATGTTTTTCGCAGTCACGAGTTGCAACAGGACCCTACTCACTGGTTACCACCCCACTCGCTTGTTTCTAGAAACGGTTCCTGCCCCCCCCCACACCTGCCACTCCTCTTGGGCGGTTACGTGTGTATAGTTGTGTATGTGTAGGCTTGTGTGTGTGCGTAGACCAGTGTGCATGCACGTCGGCGTGTGTGTATGCGTGTAAAGGCGTGGGTGTGTATGTGTGTGAGTGTGTATGTGTATGAGCGTGCGTGTGCCTATATAGAACAAGGACGACACCGACCAGGAGAATCCGCTACCGAGGAATCGCGCCGGAGCCGCGCCTGCAAAGGACGGTGGGGTTGAAAAAGGAACCACAACATCACGGACGGTCAAATGGAAACAATTAGCAATCGTGATTAATCAATAAACTGTAAAAGTGCCCAGTAAGAAGTTTAAAAGAGCTCGCTATTTACAACTACAAAATAATTTCGTAGGTCAGAAATAACTAAACAACGGATGAAAAATGTAGCTACCATTCTCTGTAAATAACCACAATTTCTCTCCATACAAAGTCTAGAATATGCAATATATGTATTAAATACATATATTGCAAGTTAATTCCATAAAATTTTTAGATTTGTGATTATCTAAAAATTCTTTACAAGGGTAAATGATGACTACCTTTTTTTCCCTACATCATTTTTGCTGAGTACACCGTAAAAAAATTCCGAAACGTTACTAAGTATTTTCATGTAACGTTTCGGGATTTCCATGGTTTTCATCCACTTTCCAAGGATCATTGCCAAAAAGTTTCCTGAATTGCTACAAGTTGCACGAATGCAGACTTCTCAATGTCGTGAAAAATATGTTTAGCTCTCAGTTTAAAGATTAACTGAACGTATTTATAAAGTGTATCGGCTTCAGTTCGATTACGGCCCGTCCAGACTGATTAAGCTACCAAAGGGAGCGAATAAGTCCATGAACTACAAAGAATTGCATGCGAGTAAAGGTCTTGATACTTGTTTGCAATTCTGCTTTAGGTTAAGGCCATGTTTACAATACTGCTTTTGGAACTTCCGTAATAAATCAGGAATGTGCCAAGCATTTATATCAAAGACCATATATTATTTTTGGTTATTATTATAACTACCTAAGTTTACTCTGCTGTTCCAGAAACACGGCTGGCTTTAAACGGGAAGATTTTTCAGAAGGCTTCCAAGATCATTACAGGAAGGTTACTGAATTTTAGCGGAAAACGTTCCTGGTTTTTTAAGGTATGTTACTGGCAGAATTGGGAACATCAGCTCCCATAGTTTTCCAGGAACGTTTCTGAATCGTTTTTACAGTGTACATCGTCACTACAGATCGTTAGCTGAGTACTGCAGCTAGGTTGCTGCAAATATAAGAAAAAAATAGAATGTTTCCGTTTTGATAAAAATTTTTATTCAACGGAAGATATAAATACTTCCAATTAAGTTAAAATTATAAATTGTAGTCTAATAACATTTAAAGCAAGTATTCACGTCTCCAAAAATCGAGAAAAAACATAAATGATTAGACTTTTTCTCAAAGCAGTACCGAAACAACTGAATTGTAGCTACCTACTTGTAGCACTCACTTTACGATATACTCGTGGTATAGAATAAATAAAGATGATTAGCTCTTTTCATTAACCTGTAACTCTTCATTTTTACTATTTAATCAAAAACGAAGAACGTAATTCTATAAAAGAAAGACAAAATTACTGGTCTATGTCAACAAATATGACTATATGCAATCCGCTGCGAGTGCGGAATTATGGAAAATATCATGATTTAATTGCACCAAATATCATAAAGTAAACCTGGTAGAAAATTACTGTTTTCACATTTAGAATTAGGACACATATTGCGGTGCAAATCAGTGTTAAAATTCAAGCATTTAACATGTTGTTTTGTCATGAGTGTAATGAGTCCTGTTCAGCACCACAAATTCAGAAGACATTAATACTGTCGTGGACAGGTAAATGGCAGTAACTGCAACCCCCCCTTTTTTAAACATTTTTGTCATCTATTGTGCTTTGACTTAGTTGTAAAAGACTGCTGATTTGATTTCCGCTGAAAAAATAGCACGAAAAAAAAAAAAAAAAAAAAAAAAAACCTCGTCTAATTCTTACATTTTCTTACTGTTAGTATTGAAAACAAAACGCGTTTCTTAAAATATCTCGAAAGCTCCTTTCTGCAGATACTGCCGTTTACCCGGTTGTTACTCAATTCTGCAATTTTTTTAAAATTTTTTATTTGCGATTACGATATTTGAATCTAAAAACTTGTCTGGGTGGAGCTGTTGCTGTTATCTTTATATGAAGGACTCCTCTTAATTATCATCTTCTTGTGGTAGACTTTCTGTGGATTTTTGGGCTGATGGATCTGCTCTAGCCAAGATCTAGTTCCGGCAGGATTAAAAACATAAAAAATAAAGAGATTTTTGTTCTGTAATGTAGTGTGACTGATTTTTATTTTTTATCGTGAGCTGTTCAGTAATCTATCAGATTGATGGTAATACTGTAAGTTCGGCAAGTTTTTTTAAGGACTGCAATCAGATTAATGGTAATATCCTAAATTTAGCGAATATTGTTCATCACAACAATCAGCAATAAACCTTGGCCTGTAGAACACACATAATCCATCAGAGATTCTACTCAAATCAATGCATGACAAAACAGGTGGAAAATTAACGATGAGCCATTAGGACTTCGTGGTAAACACCTACACAAAAAGCCTAAAAAAGACGTTTAAACATCAACAGCTTCAATCAATCATGGTACTTGATGAAAGAGCAATAAAATATTTTGCTTCTTTTGCCGTTGAAGGAAAAAAAACCCCGTTCAGTATCCTACTCAAAATCCTGTCTGCAGTAAAACACGCGCGCGTGGACAAATAAAAATATAAATCAAAGACACAACGCGGATGCGGAGATCAGTGTTAGGAACTTGGAAGGCCACGCGACTCACCCACCCCGAAAGGGGTGAATCGAACTCTAAATGAGTCAGCAGTTAAATAAATCGCCGACATCGTGCAAAACGGAATCGCCCCCACAGGCTGTTTTTTTCTCTTTGTTTTTTTTTTTTTTTTTTTGAGAGAGAGAGATGGTAAAATTGCGTTCAGAAGAAAGAGTAGAATGCATTTGATCCCTTGACTTCTTATCGTACTTCCTATTTTTCATACCTATTCTTAGAGAAATTGAAGGTAGTATGGAGTTTGGTTGAGTGATTTGTTGCGTAAATCATCGTGCGTCAGAAGTAATTAAATAATAATTAAATAAGGATAAATTATTTTTTATTGTTTATTTTATTCATTTAGTGTTACAGCTCTTCGAGAAACTTGACTAACTCACTGAGTTTTTTTTTCTTGATATTAATTATTAATGTTTGGTTTGTTTGAGTGATTTGTTGTGTAAATCATAGTGTGTCAAAGTAATTAAAAATAATTAAATGCTGATAACTATTTTTAATATTTATTTTATTCATTCAATGTCACAGCTCTTCAAAAATCTTGGCTTTCTCGCTCAGTTATTTTTCTTGATATTAACTATTAATGTTTGGTTTGAAAGAGTGGTTTATTGTTTAAATCATCGCGCTTCAAAATTAATTTAAAAATACTTAATGAAGGAGAAATTATTTTTAATATTTATTTTACTCATTTAGTGTTTCAGCTCTTCAAGAAACTTGCCTTTCTCACTAAGTTTTTTTTTTTTTTGATATTAATTATTAATGTTTGTCTTGGTTGAGCGATTTGTTGTGTAAATCATCAAGCAATTAAAGTAATTTAAAATAATTAAAGAATGAAATTATTTTGAATATTATTTTATTTTTATTATTGTTTAAATCATCGCGCTTCAAAATTAATTTAAAAATACTTAATGAAGGAGAAATTATTTTTAATATTTATTTTACTCATTTAGTGTTTCAGCTCTTCAAGAAACTTGCCTTTCTCACTAAGTTTTTTTTTTCTTGATATTAATTATTAATGTTTGTCTTGGTTGAGCGATTTGTTGTGTAAATCATCAAGCATTTAAAGTAATTTAAAATAATTAAAGAATGAAATTATTTTGAATATTATTTTATTTTTATAGTGTTACAGCTCTTCGAAAACCCTCACTGAGAATTTTTTTTTCTTGATAATAATTATTAATTTTCAAATTTTATTTTTCTTACAGTAACGCTTCGAGTTGTTTACATCACGCTTCGTAAAAATGTTTTGCCCCTCCATCTTAATTTTCTTCACGTACTTACCTCCTGGGGTATCCACAATGTCAGTTTTTTGTCTCTGCCATTTAGCCTACAAAGGTGTAAGTCAATTACCCTCCGGCCAGGATTAGCGTTTAGAAACATCAGGAAATTCTTTAGCATAAAAAAGATTCTACACATGTAATTGATACTACTAACTCTTATCAATTACATAGCACTTATTTTGAATCTGATAGGTTTACAAGTAATACGTTATCAAGGAAACAGTTGAAGAATACTTGTTCAATTTTTTGAATGATTTTGATCAATCGTCACGTTTAATTATGTCTTTTGATTCACGAGTAAAAATTAAGCTCAAAGTTTATCAGCGTGCAAATAATTTCCCTCAAGCTGTTTTGTTTAATTACTATTTTTTTCGTAACAAAGCTTCGTTTTCAATGTCAGGAATAAAACACATGCATTAAAAATACCTAAGTCCTTTAAGTGTATTTATTTAGATGATGTATCAGTTAACATTTTTTCTTTTGAATAATTGAGGTACAGTAATGAGCTGACTGAATTTTCACTTAGTTCACTCACTAATATCTTATTGCTAGTTTTTTTTTTTTTTTTTTGTTTTTTAATTTGTTGTATGTATTTAAAAATTAATCCATCTTTAAAAATTACCAACGGAGATGAAAACGCTTTTTTTTTTAAAGTCAAAAATAACTAACAAAAATGTATAAATCTGGAAACAAAACCGGTTCATTAAAAATTAGAAGCTCCGTCAAGAACTAACGAATCTACTTTCCCGTACAATAACATCGGCTTTCTAGCATGTGAACAGTATTCATTTAATTCATTAATATTGTATATTATGTCATGCCTATTTTTTAAGATTTAAAGCTGATTCCTACAAACAAAATATGCCTCTCTCATCTGAAGAAATAGATGCGAAATATATGATTATATCCTATAAATATAATTGAAGGCTAAATATTAAGGAAAAATCAAATAAATTTTTGCTTAATAATACGTCATAAATTTTTACTTAAAAAACCATTTTAATTAAATGCTTACATTGAGTTAATTACAAAGTGACCCATTTTACCCCACCTGACTCTGTATAAAATCTATACATTGTTTTGATTTTTTCCCGCATGAGTAATGTTAAACATTTTTGTATTTTTCAAAAAATGCCCTTAAAATAACGGAATCAAAAAGTTCAGCAAGAACTTTTTCCACACCAGTAAGTTCCATTATAAAACATTTGATTAATTTAGTTTTATACAAAAAATCTAAAAGAAAAATTACAGTCAGACCCCGATTTAACGAACCTCCATTTAATGAATTTCGCGATTTAGCGAATTTTTCTTTTTCCCCGACTAAAATGAAGGCAAAACCCCCTATTTTCCGAATAATAAACCCCGAAATAACAAACTATTTTAACAGCCAAAAAAAAAAATTTTTTTTGTTAGTCTGAGTTAGGAAATATTGGGTTGTTTTCTAAATATTACATCCAAATTGTCCAAAGCAGAAAAATACTTTTTGTTGGAATCAGCAATTTTTGACGGGCGATTAGGCAATTAACGAATAGTGATTCTAATGCTGAAAGCAATAGTGAAACTCATACTAAAACTAATTTTTTCAAATGCTTTTAACTGCCTGGAAACTAAAAACATATCTCATGTAGCAGATTGCAAAAGACACAGTATTTTCTCTGTCGATGATGTCGAAAGAGAACTATATCGAGTCAAGTATCAAGGAAATTGTCCAAACATCTGTTATTCAGTAGTTTAAAATTTTAAATTAATTAACGTGTAGTAAGTCGTGGAATGCTGAATAAAAAGTGGAAAGTTTCTAATTATGGATATTTTTGCGCAATTGCTTATTAGGGGTTTTAGATAAGGTAAATGCGTTTAAAAAAATTCACACCCCAATATTACGAATAACCCCGATTTAACATACAAAAGTTTCGGTCCCGATAAATTCGTTAAATCGGAGTGCGACTGTATTTTTCCCTGCAGAAATGAAACTTTTATATTTTTATTTGCATTTTCCAAATCTTTAAAAGAATGAAAAGAGGGAAAAATCAGTTTTTTTCCTGCATAATAGGCTATTTATACCTACTCTTTTATGATAGTCAAATATAAAACTTTGATTGCCAATTGTTTAAAATATGAAAAAATGGAACCGTAATTGCTTTGAATGTTTTTGGAAATAATATAACTATTTCGAAGTTAGACGCTTGAATTCTTCTCTTTTGATACTTTCATTTAAGAATATTTGTTGCATTGGATTCGGTTTTCGGACTAGATGCAATAGGAAAAGAAAATAATTTTATTCAAAGTTGAGACAGTGTGGCATTTTTACACATATATACTTCCACAATATTTTAGGAATCTTAAACTTTGCCATTTAATGCAAACGCCTTTTGTCCGATGTAGTTTCATCTATAAGTTTACTTCTTCTGCATTGAAAAAGGCGTTACTTGTAACACCAAAGCACATATATCTGCTGGTTTTGTGCAATAAAACGTTGTTTTTAATTTTGCTTTCCTGTGTAAAAATATTTGATTTATTTCTGGCTTGCCAAAATATTCTAATGTGAACTGTGAAATTAGTCATTTTCCCATTAATAGTCGAAGTTTTCGACTGAATTCAATACGAAATTAAAATAAGACATATTTTATTCAAATTTAAGTCCATTTTGAAAATTGAAAATTAGCGCAATAAATATTGCATAAATCGATGAGACAAGTCAATTTTTTGTACTTTTAAAAAAATAAGGTGTATAAGTACATTTAATAAACGTTCATTGTTTTTGTGCTGACTAGACACACTTTAAACGTCAACTTTAAGTCATATTTTCTCTTTTATTTTTCCAATCTTTTTTCTGCGAAATGCAATGATTTTTACTCATTATAAAAATAGAAAGCAACAAACATTAATAAAATAAATTGAATTCCTTTCTATTCCATGTTGATCAAAACTCATGACGACAACCCCAGCGAACTCATCTGCCTTGATCGTCTACCACCAACTCACGCATCTGCCGGTGTGACGCGTCACGACTTAACTTTCTGTGCATGCGCCAGCAGCTGACCCCCCACAAGAAAGCGTCACAAACAGAACGGCTGGTTCTAACCGTGTCACGACTTCCCATTCGTAAATCAAGTCTGACGCTCGCTCTGTCGGCGTCGATGTCAATGATAAACCTAACGGGCTGAAGAGAGGTTACCTGTCGCAAATCAGATCCGATAATTTTTATCTGAGAGATGCCAGGTGAAAATTTGGGGAAGACATTTCATTTGGCGTCGATGTAATAAAATATGAAGTGGAATGGTGAAAATTTATTTCCCTGTTGTTGAAAAACAAGGAAGATAATTTTTTGTTTTCTCCCTCGGGGGAAAAGAAAACTGCTAATTGTATTTGAACTCAGCTTGGTAATGGAAGTGAAAAAAACTACAGGACATACATTCGCGTTAAAGTTTGATGCTTGTGTTGTGCATGGCTGGCTCTAGTAGTTCTGACGCCCTAGGCGATGTTGTCAAGTGCTGCCCCCCCCCATTGGTAACATAATAATGTATTAATAAAATCAAAATAATTGTAAAGTGCATAAAATTAAAGTGAGTTTCTAGTTAAATTTCAAACTGGGTTTAGCGTATCCAAGCACAAATTATATTTTTTACTTCAAATTAGTGCATCTTATGCTGCTAAAACAGATATTGATATTTTCACAATACTTTTAAGTCACGCAATTTGCCACCCCCTTTTTTTTTTGCCGGCAGGTTTTTAAGATTGTCGCCTCTTCCCCAAAGATTCCAATGATAAAAGGTTTCCTGGTATTAAAAGCTCAGTACACTTTTAATACTCATTTTGAAATTTTAAGTCACTTCTTCTCAAATACATAAATTGCTCGCAAACATTTTGGTTCACAAAATTAGTTTTTGTTCATTTTCTATTTCGATTTAAAAAAGAATCTCACACGCATTGAACAATTTTACTGAACAATTCTTAGACACTTAGCCATACTTATATGTGATGCAATAAAAAAATCAAAAAACTAATATTTATATCAGTAATATATTAATAAAATAAAAATAACTGTAAAGTGCTTAAAATTAAACTGAATTCCTTGTTAAATTCCGAACTGTGTTTTGCATATCCAAGCACTGGTACACACTCTAAACTATTATTATTATTATTATTATTATTATTATTATTATTATTATTATTATTATTATTATTATTATTTTATTTTACTTTTTTTTAGCATTGAAGCAGTGAATCTTTTGGCACTGAAACAGATATTCATAATTAAAAAAAAAGTTTCAATTTCGAAATTTGCCGCTCCTAAAATCTGCCGCCCTAGGCGGTTGCCTAGATTGCCTACCGCAAGAGCCGGGCCTGGTGTTGTGCAAAATTAATTTGAAACTACTCTTTTGAAATTTTCTGAATGTGATAGAAATTTATTGATATGAATTTTTGAAGATAATTTAAGATACTTAAAGCTTCTAACTAATGATTTTAGAGAAATTCACTTTCCAATTTTCTCGTTACCAATCAAATTTTGTTATCTGTCAGCAGAATCTGACATGTTTAAAGTTGAAGCAAGTCATTAAGGTGCTTTGTTGTGCCTAAACACTTTTTTTAAGTAATCAAAACACAATTATTGCAGCTTCATTTTTTCTATAGCAAATATTCAAATGTTTTTTCTTGTATTGACTTCAGTCAGGACTAAGTTCTCTTTAAAATGATACATACGAGTTCGTTTTTGTATTCTCTATGAGCATACTAAATTTCAAAATGTCCCGAAGTGTCCACAAATTTGGCCCCCACTGTATGTAATGTGTGATTAAGTAATCATACTTGTTTCAAAAATTTATTTTACATATTTTTCAAAAGTTAAAAGCATACGTTTTTACAGATAACGTTAAAAATTTTAAGAAATATTTGAAAGCATTGAAAGTTTGACTTAAAAAACTAATATTTAACTTAGTTTAAAATGACAACTACAATATTTATAAAAACAGTTTATTGTCAATATTATCCGAACTTTTAAGTTAGAAGAAACAAGCAGAACATATGTTTGTAATTTTTACCATAAGGTTTATGGTTGTTTACCTACTATTTTTTTTACGTCGCAATGCTTCGCAAGATAATACCAAACCATGGTTCATGATGTTTTGAAACATTTTCAAAGTGTAATTTTACAGTTACTTCAATAAATGGCATGATTTTTGGAATGATTAGTATCTTTATTTTCAAAGTACTTTTAAAACATTACAGACGTTTTAGTTCCACCTTTTAACGCTCGGTTTACTCTTACACACACATGCACAAAAAAAAAAAAAAAAAAAAACTTATGTGATGGTGAAAATTTTTAGTTAAAGTAGACGTAAAGTAGTGATAGTTGTACAGAGTGTATTTCTGGGCATTGATAAATCCATGAATAGACCATTTTCTTAAAATTTTAAGAAGTTCTTTCCAAAAATTGGGCTTCATGCACGCTGAACACGCGCATTTTTGACGTAGGATAGTGTGGAGCATTGGGAAATGATATAGATAACTTACTTTTCTAAAATGTACAAATTAGAAATTTGTTTTGAAAATTACAGTACATAAGAAAAGAGCAATGCATTAAAAAAAAAAAAAAACCTTGCATTGAAATATTTTTTTTTTTCATTTTGGTAAAAAATTTGTGCCTCAAAAATATATTGGAATTATTTTTGGAAAAATAACATATTTTTAATGAAATATTTTCTATTTGATTATAAAAAGATTATCAAATGAATGAGTCAGGAATCAATGAATACATAAATGAATAATGAAACAATAATAAATAAAGAAAATAATTTTATAAATGAGTGAATAAAATAATGAATCTAACAGAAACAAGTGAATGAATGAATAAAAAAGTGAATTAATAAGAGAATGAGTGTAAGTAAATTAACTGATAAATGAATGCTTGAGTAATTTAATAAATGAAAGAATAACTAAATATACCCCACGTGCACTTGACACAGTGGCGTAGCAAAGTGTGAGTTTTGGGGGTAAAACCACTCCCCCCCTTGTCTTGGTTTTAACATTATTGCCAATTCTAATACAGTAGATAATACATGCGTAAGGACTGTTGTGACCAAAAAACACCCTCCAGAAGAAATTTCTGGCTGCGCTAGTGACTTGACAAATTTTATTAAACATTTAAAATCGAAATGTGCCTATTAATATTTAAATACGTACTTCATTTTGCATAAGAGATCTCAATTAATATTTTAAATGTTCATTGCATTTTTTTTCTTTTCATAATAACAGAACTATTTTTGATA
Source organism: Uloborus diversus (assembly GCF_026930045.1). Lineage (NCBI taxonomy): Eukaryota > Metazoa > Arthropoda > Arachnida > Araneae > Uloboridae > Uloborus > Uloborus diversus. Next base: position 21,450,719 of record NC_072738.1, read on the forward strand.
ATCCAGAAAATAATACGATACGTTTATCAAATTTTGAAAGACTTGCATTAATAAATATAATAACTAGGGTTATGTATTTTTACACTGGAATTATCTATGTACCTCGAACATATTTAAATAGTTGCTAAATTGGGTAAAGCTGTGTGCTAGTACTTTACCAATTCACTTTGCCCCGCTATTTCATTTTACCACACATTTTATTACTCCAAATGATACTCTTACATAAAAATGCTCAGGTTTTTTTTTCCTTTCAATTCATTTACAATTTTAAATTTCGAAACGAAAATAAGATACCTTTTGGGTTGTAAAAAATTTAAAGTTTGCACACATATAAAGTTATTATATTAAGTTTTTCCTCATAAAACACCCTTTACAACAATTTAAGAAGATTTTTTTTTCTTTTTATTCATCTAGACAGGCGTCTAAAAGCCTAGACAGAGCTTGTGACGTTTTCAATATCAAAGTCTGGTAGTAAATTATAACAAATATCCAAGGAAGATTCCACCTGTTACATTCATATTATTTATCCTCCCGAATTTGCATTCTGCATAATTTAGTAACATAAAATAACTTGAAACGTTTTATGGATCTTGACTTTCACATTTGCGTCTGATTCGCTTATTATACTGAGAAATGTGGATGGATGAAAATAAATTGTTTATCGCTAGTCGTGTTTCAGAACTGGTGATGCAACGAATAGTGATTTGTCAAACAATATCACAATGACTGGCATAGTGATAAGAAATCTGCGTCCCGTATGACTTATACATCCTTGAAAGAGGTATTTTTTAATGGCTAAAGATTCAAAAACATTGCAATATATTTTGACTTTCACTTTTCTTTTCTCTGGTTTCCTTTTTTTTCCTTTCTTTCTTTCTTTTTTTTTTGGTATAATGAGGCAGTGAGAAGCAAAGGAATGCAAGTGGACATTTTGAAGTTTTGAATAAAACGCGTTTAAAGATCATATCCTAGGTAGGCTTTCGTTGAATTTTTTTTCTAAATCAAGCTTTACACCGGAACCTACCAGGGTTACTAGTACTATATCTTGCCCCAAGATAGAGGAGGGGTTCACCTACCATTTGTACGGGTTATCTCCAAATTTTTAATTTTGCCACTTGCATTCCTTTGCTTCCCACTGCCTCATATGCAAAATGTATTTACATAGTTCTGCATTTTTTTTTCCGATTTGCTTGAACTGATAAGCTCCCTGTCCCTGGACAAGGCACCCATTTTCTAATGCAGGAGATTTGAGATTATGAATGATAAGAAATCCGTAAAAAGTGTTTTCGTCGGATGTCGGAATTAAATAAAAAACCCCAAGGTTGAGTTTCCAAAAAAAAAAGAAAGAAAAAAAGAAAAAGAAAAATAAATAAAAGTTTTTGTGTAGGGGATTGTGTGTGTGTATGTTTCTTTCCTTTTTTTTAATCTTCTTTGCGACTGAAAATTTTTTATTATGACTGTAGCATGTCTCAGAATTTGATTGAAAGAAACCATACAAACTATTATTATGAGGTTCATTCAAATGAAACCAGGTCAATGCGTCTAACTTCACATTAGACGTTAGACGATGCCACGCACTTACATGTATGGAGACACCATCTATTGGTAGAGAGACTGACTCATGTGCAACGTTTCATGTTGCACAGTGACAGTGTGGTTTAACGCCGAAGAGAAGGTGGTCCCACAAGTTATCGTCCACTGCGAAACATGTCCTTTTTTGACCACAAGCGCCAACTCAGAGGGAGGGTGCCCGCTTCCTGGACCCACTGCTTGTCGAGCTCCTGAAACGGGGAACTACCATTAATGCCCAACGTTATTAAGCCACTTTACAGAGCCTTAGACGAGCCATTAAGTCGAAACGGTCAGACATGTTGTCCAAAGGCGTCCACATACGGCCAATGCAGTGAAGGCGACATTGCAGTAGCTCCGGTGGGAAATGCAGGAGCTGGAACATCCACCGTGCAGACATTTCACTGTGTGACTTTCATATTTTTGGCCCTCTAAAACAAGATATTGGCAGATTATACACCGGATATCCCAATGGGCGACGAAGTGTGACTGGGTTCACAGTCCTGGATCCGATAGCAACCTACTATCTTCTTCAAAGATGGAATTGACCGCCTAGTGTTGCAATGGGATAAATGGCCAACAGTTTTGGCGACTATTTTTGAGTTAATAAAATCGTAACCGTTACTTTAGGCTAGTGACTAGGTTTCATTTGAATTCCCCTTATATTAAATTTTTGGTAAATAAGACTTTATATCACAACAATCACCTTACTTCCTCTTCTCTCAAAATGTCCGTTCCCATGGCCACTTTCGACCCCGGAAAAAACCTGTTTTTCACCACATTCCGGTTATTTGCGGGGATTATGTGGAATCTTTCTACTCCTGCTAGCTTCTGGAGTGAAAGCGGTGTTTTTACCCAGAATGCATTACGCGAAACAAGTTCGTCTACTAGCCGCTAAGGATGCTGGTTAAAAACCGCATTCTCTGGTATATTGGGAGAACCTCTTTTTACATGGAAATGGGGAATTTTTCAATCGGTTTTTTGTGGAGTCAGAGCGGAGATTTACCGGGTCGAAAAGTGCGTTATAAACGCGGCTAAAGTAGAGACTGCCAGCTCTGGGTTTAAAATATACTATCGTTCGCATCCGACCCAAATATGTTACTTGGGAGTTACAAGTATAAGTCGATGATGAAAGTCTGAATAATTATTTAGTTTGATTTTAAATGAAGTACACGCGTATCAAATTAATAAATAATCATTTGTAAAATTAATGAAGATGTATTGCATCAGTATGCAATTCAAAATGAACATTAAAATGTGAAACTTTTTGTCATAATAACAAAGAAATAGGAACATAGTTAGTTACAATATATCTAATTTTGCATAGAATTCTGATTTATCAATAAAATGGATAAAATGAACTTCAGGTTTTTAAGATTGACTCCCCAGCCCCAAAGATTTCAATAATAGTTTTTGTGGTATTTAAAGATTAGTACACTTTTAATACTCATTTCAAAATTTTAACTCACATTATAACTTCTTCTCAAATACATAAATACTTTGCAAACATTTTGGTTCCCTATATTAGTTTTTGTTCATTTCCTATTTCGGTTCGAAGAAAAAAGCTTACGCGCATTGAACAGTATAATTGAACATTTCTTAGACACTTGACCGCACTTATTTTTGGGGCAACAAAGTAATCAAAAAATAAAATTTATAACAATAATAAAACATTTTATGCTCTGCCCTCGGATCTTACTGAACTGATTATAATTTTTGGGGTTATTTTTTTCATTAAATTCAGCTTAAATCATACCTGAAGTGTAATAAGAGACAGCAACTGTGAAAAAGTATCACAATCGATTGATTTATATTTCAATTTTTCTAAAAAACTCTTTCTACAAATCATCACTAAAAAGACGAATAGGCGTATCTCCAAAAAATATCGAAAAATGAGACATGACCACCACAATAATGTCCAAAGTCGATTTAATAATATCACCAATGCATGTATCTCTACAACAAATAGTAAAACAGTTACAATCCCTCACACTGGTGGCGGTTCCCAAGCGATACAATAAACTGGAAATCTTTGAATCGGTTTTCTGCAAAATGCTTAAACGTGAGATTCTTTCATTCGTCATTTTAGCGACGAAAAAACAGGAGGTCCTATGTATGCATATGTGATTAAAACTAGCAGTGAATATTTTCAGCTGATGTACTCCCTCCCAGATTCAGGCTTCTATTGTTTTGTTAAGCTTCAATTTACGGACACTAAACACGGTAAATGCCCCCTTTTTGTGTTACTTGATTTTCTGTTTTGAACAACTTGTCAAGATCAAGTCAACGGAAATCACAAAACAGTCATTTCGCCCATTATCGGATACTGACAGCAATTATTTCCCAATTATCTTAAACAGTAGGCACTTCTCGCTGATGGAAGCTTTCATGGTACCGGCAACAGTACACAATGAGTGTCAGATTCAACCATCAAAATATCCAGAGATGTCTTTTTCTGGATGTTTAAAATGAGGCCCCAATTTCACGCTTATTTAAGGTGATTCTTTTCTAGCAAATTCTTTGGAAAAAAAAGTTATCTTGCATGCTGCCAGTTGCCAGTTTATGGACCATAAAGTATCTTTGTCCGTAGTTTAACTTTTGGTTGGGTCGGTTTTTCTCTTTTGTTACATAATGACGGGCATTTGCATAAACTATTTCAGTTAAATATTGGTGTCTAGATATTTTTGCTATTCACTGCTTTTTGAGAATCTACTTGAGGGTTAGTTTTGAATTGGAAATTTCTAATTTATCGGTTACAGGAAAGTGGGATGGTGGTGAATGGTTAGAGTTACCATTTTGAACCATATCCGGAGACCTTCATCATATAGACAGAGGATGAAAAAGTGAGAAAAATTGTGTCCATTGACAGTTGATCACCACTTGGTTAGAATTTTTTCTGCCAATATTTACATTTTTGAACTAGAAAGTTGTTTTACCTGAACATTGTTCAAATGAAAAGAAAGAATCTTTTGTTTTATTTGCCCAAACACCACACAGGTAACAGTTCTACGCCATTACGTACAGGGTACTACGTCATTTCATTGGTTTGACTGTGGTTATCTATGTTTAGAAGGTAAACGAATTGCAGATGGTGTAACTTGCAATAAGTGTACAGGTTCATTTCACTAAAGTTTTCTTTTCTTTTTTTTTTTTTTTTTAAACTTCGTCGTGCGGAACGATACTGAAGCAATAGCATTACTTTTAAAGATATTACTTAAGAGTATTTTTATCACATTACAAGTTTAGCTTGAAAAATTTACAGCTCTGAAACTCTATAACACATGTTAACAAACGCTAATGAGTGAAATGTCGTGGATTTTTGACAGCGAGATAAGGGTTACATTTTCCTTTCTGCATTTATATTGACAATGTCCATAAAGTACTTTTGTTCGCTTTTTTAGCCGGTTTTAAAAACTAAGGTTTCTGCCGATTTATTTCTTGCACAAAGTTAACAACAGTTGTATTTTTCAAGAACAATTGAAGTTTATCAATAATTCAATATATATTCCTATTCGCACTCGACTGTTGAAAGGGTTAGTAAACTGGCTAATGAGTCGGTTGATTGATGTTTGGATTTCTACGGAAAAAATTTGTGCTCTCGAGCAGCAATGCTGAGTCCAAATTCAAATCTGTAATCAAAAGTATAAACGTGGTTAAAGTCGTATAGTAATTATAAATACGTAAATAAAGTGGCTGAGTGGATGAATAAGTGCGGAATGAAACCCAAAAGACAGTCAGATCCTTGTGGTGGGTTCTGGGTTGTTAATGAAGTAAAATATAATTGAATTTCCAACCGAGAGCTGCATAGTGCACATTTATTGCAAAAAAAAAATATAATTGGACTATGAAAAAAGAAATATTGCAATGTGTAAAAAAGAACTTTCAAAACTTGATTTTTGGTTATTTTCACGAAACTTTACGCTTTATACGCGAACTAAAAACTGTAATGTGACGTTTTAGTTAATTTTAATACATTTTAAAAGAATGTTATGAGTAATCATTTGAAAAGTATTATAGTAAAAATTTTCAATCTTTGTATTTTAAGCATTTGCATTTGTTTTTTCGGTGTCTAAATTCACTTTCCTAAAAGTTTTTTTTTTTTTTGTACCTATCCACTTAAAATTGATAAATACATAGGAACATTGCTGTTCCAAATCAAAATTCAAACATGCGTTTTTATAACATTACTGTAATTGCTTCTCAGTTTTATTCTCTATAATTTGGAGCTTTTTAGTTATTAATGATAGGGGATGATATCACGTACAAGATTATTACCAATTAGTATAAAACTTACCGAATAAAATAACACATTCTGTTTTGCAAGAACACAATCGTACCCTATGACTGAGATACAATAGTGTTCGAAAAAGGGTACCGATCGATAAAACATTGACTAAGTAGATAGCTGGTTGCCGAAGCAAAAAGTCTTTAAAGTGCCCATGGAGTGGTTTCGCAACCCATTCTCATTCACCTTTCAGCAAGTTACGAAATTCCTTTCATCACTGGCATTCCAAAGTGACTAAAGTGCCACTTTACCATCCATCCCTAAACGCTTCACCACCTTATTTATTACCGAATAACACAAAAAAAGCAATTCCATAAGCACCCTGGATGGAAAATAAAGGTGGACAAAAACATCAGCAACAGCACCCAAAATCGTTAGCGGGAAACGGCAACCGGCATTTATGGAGGAAAATTGCTACTCTGGTGTGCGAACAACATGGATTGGGGATAACATTATTGAGTTGTTTGGCTGAGCTCGTTGAGGGGTGAACAGGCTACAATTGGCGATTCCACCATTTGGGTTCACAGGATATTAATGTAAATGGTTGGCTAATGTTGGAGCTAATGGTTTCTACCAACTCGAGGAGGACAGATGATGTAGGGAGAAAACATTTCCTGCATTTTAAATTTCTGGACATACTTACATTTAAGCATGTTCCTCGCTTAGTTTTGCTTCGTGGTAACTTTAAATCTTTTACGTAATTTGCGACCAACAATTTTCTGAAGCAGTTGATTCTGTAAGTTCTTCCAAAACAAAATGATGTTCTAGGGTTTCGTTTAACGTACCCGTTATTTATATTGAATCAACTTTCAGTTATTTCAGTTCAATTGACGATTAGAAAATGAGCATATTTTCTAATTTCACTTTCATTATTATGCTTGTTCAGTGCTGATGGACTCTAAAGCAGTTGAATTGCTCTATTGAAAAAGACATTAAGTTATTTCTTTTGTTCTGCATTTTATATTAAATACTGGGTCAAATGGTTCATGTGTTTTTCGTTATGGAGGTTCGGAATATCATTAACAATTGTTATTCCTTTTACTAATTAAGATCAAATACATTGAACTATATCGGGTAAATGACTAGTCATCTATTAACATGCTTAAAGTTTTTTTTTCTTTGGAATTTTGAATACAAATGTCACATTTCTAGTTCGTGAAAAAAAGAAAACGAATTCTAACGCTATGTTACAAGTTAAAAATTGCAATATTGTAGCTGTGATATTTTCATTAACTTTCAATTATGACTTACGCATATATTTTTAAATAAATAGAAAAACACAGGTTTGACTAATGGTCATACCAAAATCTAGTAATCCTCATGCTAGCTAACTTAAACTAATTTCAGTATATATACAAAAAAAATATTCGACAACATTCAAACATTTATTATCCTCACAACATAAGCAATTTTAAAGTAGCTCGACTTACCAATTCGAAAACCATTAAAACCCAAATTCGATAATTGAAAAAGAGCTCTTGAAAGATTCGTCTGAGAAACAACAACAACAAAATAAATTTAAAAATAAAACTATCTACTGTTGCATTTTTATTTATCGCTTGCCAATTTTAGCTTATGTTTTATCATCAATACTAAATAATTATTTTGAGTAAGAATTGCTAAAAAAAATATTATGGTCAGATGTGCCCATAAGTAAAATACTTTACTGACTAATTAGGAACACATTAGAAAAGTTCTTAAATACCTTATTTAATGGAAACATATCTCTATATGATAGAAAAAAAGCTAAGAAATGAATACCTACCAGTAAACCTGTGATCTAATTAAAAAAAAATAAAAACAGCAATGACAAGTCCTTTACAAATAAATCCTTGAAAAAGCTAAATGCAAAAAAAAAAAAAAAAAAAAAAAAAAATCACTAATCTTGACTGAGAAGCATTAACATAATTAATCGCACTGTAGATAACAACTTACGTTTGGGGAAAACATGTTGGGTTTGTTCTTGAAAGGTGCTATTTAGAGCATCAACGGATGCTGCTCCTGGAAATTGATTAAAAACTTGGTAATGACGATACAAGCCCCTTACTGGTTGTCTGCCCATTAATATTCATTCATCCAATGCGTGCTTTTTCTCTTTAAAAAATATAAGCATAATAAAAACAGATCAATTTATACTGTACATAACTAATTAACGAACTGTCAGTACGTTAAATATGCTCTTAAATGAAACAAACCGAAAAATGATAGAGTTTTCAAAAAGTAAAGATCATATAAACTAAGAAGATAACATTAAAATAAATGCTGTACAGTTTAATCTTTCTATGGTAAACATTGTTTTGAAATTTTGCAGTTTTATTTATTAGTTGTTTACTATGCTAAACTTGCATTATTATCTATTGAAGTTACGAGAGTTACTAAGCATAACTGAGCAAGTTTTGAGGCAACAATTCTTGATTTGATGAATTTTTGACGATTTGAAATTGCAGTATTGCTCATCTCTTTCCCATAAAAATTGGGTACTGCTAGTTTTAAGCATATGTTTGTTTAATTTTTAATTAAATAAATTAAAGATTATTTGAAATTGATTTCAATTGATCGCCACTGTTTAATTCTTAAAGGAAAAATGAGCATTATAATAAGTATTAATTTCTTCAGTATAATTGCACGGTATTAGAATACAATTTTCTATACAATTTAGCAAAAATTAATTTTGATGAGAATAATGAATGATAAATAATTTTGCATTTTAAACTTTGAAGATAAATACCTCGCTCGAACAGATTCTTTACCTTATTTTTTAATATATTAAAAAAAGGACAAAAAATAAAAGAAAGAAGAGAAAAGAAAGAAAAGAAAGAAGAGAAAAGAAAAAAATGGGTGTGATAGAGGAAAAGGGGGCACACGTGAACAATTTTCTTCAATTCTTTATTTTTTGAAAAAATATTATTCATTTTTCAGCGCAAAAGTGTCCCTATGATTGAATAAACGTTTCTTTGTGTCATGGATTTTTTGGGATTTTTTCAAAAAATATTTCTGCACTTTATGGTACTAATAAGAAACGTCTTCAGTTGTTCGCATGTTTCGTTGTCCCTCTATAGGGGCACGTGGGAACAGGCTTGGGGCACATATGAACACGGATAAAAAATGCAGGAGAAGCATAACATTTCAAAGGAAAATTCTTCAATATGAATCATATACCTAAACAATAAATACGATGAAGGGTTTGCAACCTACACTGCGTCAGTTTCAATTGTACAGCAATTGTTCCAATAAGAATATTTTTTTCCGAATACATAACTACTCACTGTTAAATTCAAAAGCCTCGTAGCCTATTCTGATCACTGAATACACTCGGAAATACTAACATGACAACATAATACAAAGAACTTTTTTATTTTGTAGGGGTTATCTTAATATATAAAAATCTTCTTTGCGGACGTTTGTCACCATAAGGCTTTTAAACGGCTGGACCGATTTTGATCTATTTTTTGTGTGTAATTAAATTGTGGCAAGCATGGTTTCGAAGCGCGATGGAAAGAATCGGAAAAGTTTTTGTTAATAAATTAATTAATTTAAACATTGGATGGCTATATCTTCCAAATGATTAATATTTATTTCAACCTATAGTTGAGCGAGAACTGAAATAAATATTTAACCCGTTGCCAAAGGACAATAAGAAAGCCAGCTCTGCTTTTTTGTAATGAAATTTCCTACTGTGATGTGTCGATTGAGAATACTTAAAACGTAGAGAGAGGGACAGAGAGTGAAGTCTTCAAACATTTCTTGAAAGCAACGATTTTAGGTCCCGAGATATATTTTAAAGTAAAGTACTGGAAGGTTCACGCAAAATGTGTATTTTGTCGTCGTTGACCGGATCGGTGCTTTAGGTTTTCCTAACGAAATGATCAGAAATGCCGTACATTTGTTTCTCGGCTCAAATCCATCTGAGTTTTGGCACCAATGTCAAGAATGCTTTAAGGATTATCAAACTAATCAGTACAATATTAAAGGAAAAGATGATGGAATTTAAGGACGAAACAAATTTTATTTTCGTCCAGATAAATTACAACAGGGTAATTCTGGACACAAAAGATCAGTGCAGTGAAAGATCTTTATCTTTGGTGGAACGAACAAATTAGGCAATACATGAAAAGTTTTCGTTTAAAAGATCGGACTGCTAATCGGTCGGAGTTGGCTTCGCTCACTGATCGGCTGGATTACAGTAACGTGGTGGCTTGGCGACTTTGGCTATTAACAATAGAGTTGCGTGATCATTTGTTTACATTTTAAAGCTACAGCTAATGCAATTTATTGTATTTTTTGTTTATTTGGTGAAATATTTCAAATTGCAACGGATTATTTTTCGTTTTTAAAGAGTGTTTAGTCATTTTAGTTGAAGAATGTGTTTATTTACATCTGGAGGGGGGATGAGTGGTTTTTGCTTATTCAGAGAATTGATTTTACCTTTATCATTTTTCTAAACGATATCCTTTCGATTGTTTTATTCTTTTTAATATGGGGGATGTTGCAGCGGGATTTCCCGTTTGTTCTAAATGGGTAGTTAGTTTTTTACACTTAATATCTGAGGACACTTTTTATCCTTTGAGTATGGCTGAAGGAACAAACCATCAAGTACGGGAGGAAAAAATAGTCAATGAAACAACTGCTCAATAAACATTAGAAAAATCAAGTTGTGATAAATATACGCATTCTGACACCTAACAGCTTAAAGCATTTTCAATTTAATTATTTTTTTTCAACAAAACGGTTCAAACACTTGATAGTTTATTGCAGTTTTTTAACTTTTCAATTTACAAAGTTGAAGAGAACAACGTCTGTCGGGTCCTCTAGTTCTCTATATATTTTGCTTTTAAGCTTCATACATTGTTTGATAATATATTTTAAAATGATTTTGAACTTCAGTTTTTAATTAAATGAAAATATTTTGTGATTTTTTATTTCCCGTAAGTATTATATAACACTAAATTATTCATTTAGTTAAAAGTTAAATTAATTGATTAATTTAGTAACAAAAAATTTTAAAAATAAAAATAATAAACATAAATAAATAACTGCTTAATAATAATAATAACTATTAACAATTAATTTACAAACTAATTATAGCAAAATAATAACTATAAATAGTTGTACATTTTTTAACACTTACAATATCCTGCACTAATAATAATATTACGGAGAGCGGCTATGCGAACTGTTCATTTGTGCCCCTAGATGTTGTATTCACAAGTGCCCCAAGGTCTAGAGCTAACCCGCAGAAATAAAGAACTTTGAATTTAATTAAAAAATTTAAACATTGTCGTAAATTTAATTGAAATTTCATATACAATGGTTCGTAATGATTAGGCTTAGCATTGCAGTTAGGTTTGTAAAATGTTTTCACATGAAGAAAACAGTGAAAAAAAATTTCAACACCTGCTAAAACAAAGAAGTTGCCACCACACACACATAAAATGATCCATTGCTCAAAATATTTGTCCAAGAGGTACAACTGGTACTGTTTATATTTGAGATTTTTTCCAGATTTTTTACTTGACGCTATCTTAGTAAAACACACCAGGTTCACATATGCCCTGTGTTTACATGAACCCCATTTAGAAAAACTCGATGCAGGAATTCAAATCAAGCCTTTTATTTCACGCTTTTGGTTACTTTTTATGTACTTTGTGCTATATATAACCTTTTATTACTTCTACGCAATTAAATTTAAAGCTTTAATTTACCTTCTCAAAAAGCGGTCTTCTTAATTGATATTTCGGTAGTTAACTGTAGGAAACTTCATTTTCAGCTAATTCCGGTGGCATCAAAGCGGGAGGTCCAAGTCTAACTTGGACCACCCTAGTAGCAGGTGGTATTTGATCGTGACGACGCTAATAATTTTAATGGGAAATGTTTAAGTGTGTTATTGAAAATACTAATTAGTCGGTTCTTTTGCCGCATCGAATAAATGCTGACTTTAAAACTTTGCCGCTGAACAATTTAAGTAATGCTAAACATAACCGCCAGCAAATTAGATTAAAGGTAAGACAGTAAGAGAGAAAAACGAAAAAACCGCAGAATAACAAATGACAATAATTTTAAGCACTGAAATTTGATACTTTGCACCACTTTGCAAGTTTGAGTAAGAGTAAGTTCAAATATGCTGGATAAGTGCTTTCATTTCTGCTACAGTGAATAAAAATGAACGAGTTACGTACTACTTGAAAACTCAAATCAGATTTTTTTTTTCAAAAAAGAATTCGTCAAATAAAGTGTTATAATTTACAGCACAAGAAAAAAAAATAGCTTAAATGAAACATGATCAAATAAGTTTAGGGCTAAAATATCAATAAAGTGGAAAACCAAAGTAAAAATCTCTAGTTCTTAAGAAAAATATCTAGCTATTTCACGGCTACAGTTGAGCCTCTTCATGATTGCAAAAAATATAAAAATAAAAATAACAAGAAAGTCATAGACAGAACTTTTGCTCAGGCACAGAAGTTCGGTCTGAACAGATTTGTCTTGACTTTCTTGTTGTGTAAGGAGGGTTTTTTTTTTCACTCATGAAGAGGTTCCTATTAAGCCTTGTAATAGCTATAGGTTTTTGTTGAGAATTTGTGCCTTATCTACGTTGATTTACACTTTATTCATAGTATCTGAAATGTTCAGGAGGTGTCCTGATTCATCATTAAAGTACATAGAAATAGGGCGATGTATAACCCAAACAAGGTAAGGAAACCAAGAATAATTATCAAATTCATGATTAATTTGTTCATAAAATGCCTGTTTTAAAGTAATCAGAACTACTTAGAAAAAACGCTGATTTCAGATCAAAGCAACCGCGATACTATAATTGTCACTGATGTTCTGAGCATGAAACGCATTGTGAAATTATTGTTGAACTTGGTGTGCAAGTCGTAGAACTAACGCGACATAACAGCATTTGCTGTCGCTCTCTTCTGTCAGTGTATGTATCGTCGAATAATGTAAATGCAGGCTTGGATATCTATAAGTAAATTGTATTTGCTAAAATATTAGTATATACTTTCTCTCGATGGAAAGCACTTTGATAAGCATTCGAAAGTATGAAAAGGAAATCCGAGTAAAGGTAAATGAGCATAGGTTGACAAAATCGGTTTGAGAAAGGATTTTGGAGGAGTATCATTTACGCTGTTTTTTTTCGAGTGATTTAAAAAAGAAAAACTTCCTTTGAGAAGAAAAGGCAAGTTTTATTTTTAGTGTATAATTTTTTATTAAGATTGAGTTTGTGTTGGTGCAACAAAACACACAGTAATCAGGGGCCAAAAAATGCAACGGAAAAGCAATGGTATTTATAAATGTTAAAAAAAGTTCTTTCCATTTAAAAAAAAAAAAAAAAAAAAAAAACAATATGGGCTGGTTTACTTAAATCGTTTTTCCTGCATGACATATTGCGGTCATTTACAGAACGCTTTTGTAGAGTGCAAGTTTTTTTTTTTTTTTTTTGAGCTATCACGATTGCTAATTAATTTCATTTGCCCGTCCTTGATGTTTGGTTCCTTTTTCAACCCCACCGTCCTCTACAGGCGCGACTCCTCCCGGTGGCCGCTGCTCCTGGTCGGTGACGTCCATGTCGTACACACACGCATGCTCATACACACTCACGCACACGCTCCTTTACACACATACACACGCCAACGTGCATACACACAGGTCTACGCACATACACAAGTCTACACATACACACCTATGCGCACGTAACCGCCCAAGAGGAGGGACAGGAATCGTTTCTAGAAACAAGCGAGTGGGGTAATAACCAATGTGTAGGGTCATGTCGCAACTCGAGATTGCGAAAAACATGATTTGAATTCAAAATTTCAGAATTCAAATTAATTTTGAAAATTTGATTTTTTTTTCAGTGCATAAATTTTAAATTTTTCGATTTATATAAACTTTTATTGAGCAATAAATACTTTTGGCACAGTTAAAATATTGATAAGTACGCTCATTCAGGTAAACTTTGAGAAATGTGGGTTGATGGTGTGCCTATTTCATATTTCGTCCTATATTTGACTGCAAAAAAAAAAAAAATGCAGAAGGCCTTGTACTAAATGCAAGATTAGTACTTGGGAACATCTTTTACAGCTCATTGTGCAATCAAATAACTCTAAAGTTGCTGTTGGAAAGTGAATTTTGAATGCTGATTTGAACATTTGAACTGCTCAAATGTCTTGTGATATAAATCAATGCTCACACAAAATCATACATTGTAGGCATCGTGTTACGCTACGAAATAAAACTCTTCAGATTTTAACTACTTATAACTTATTTCTCACCTCAAAGTGACCCTAAGTTAATTAAAACCAAAGTTATTTTTTTCATCGGTTTTCTGGCTCAATTTTAAGTTACCCTAGTGACAAGATGACTGATGTAATTAACACTTACTAACTTACATGAATTCAACAATAAATTAGGACAAAAATGGCGGAAAAAGAAGTTTGAATTTTCGAAACATCTTCAGGCATAAGAATTTGTTCAAAAAAACTTTATCTATGACGTGAAAATCTATTCGCACTGTTATTAGGGCCTAATAGAGGTGCGTTCGTGTTTCACTTTATATTTTTTTTCTCTCTACTTTCTTTTCTTTCTTCTCGAAACAAGTTCATCGGCCACAAGTTTCAATTATTGTACTCTAAAACCCCAAATGTGTTTTCCCCCCCACTTTCACCTTGTCACTTTTTTATCCACCTATTTGATTTCAACCAAGCTTTATATCTGATCAAGTAAAGACTTCGGTTTTTTGCAAAAGAAAAATGCTGTACTTTCGAACTAAAGCATTGTTATTTGCTTCTAGGATTTTGTTCAGTTTTATAATATGGGTCATTCGTAAAGCAAATATGGATTAGGATGTGGAAAAGCAATACACTTTTTGATACGATTATACAGAGTGTTCCGTTTTAACCTCCAAGACCTTTCTTTATTTTCGCAACTGTTAGTCCTAGATGTACGCTTCCAATTGCAAAAATGTTTAAAATCAGATGCATAGTTAAGATATTGAAAGCTTTAAGTGAAAATAAAAATAAGTCAAAAAATACAAAATTTAACTTTTTATACGGGCACCATGTCCCCTAACTTATATTTAAGGAAATAATCTCCATTGAAAAACAATTCCAACACAAAACGTTTGAAATTAGTACGACCAATATTCACTGAGATATGAAACGCAGCGTTTTGTGACTTACACCACTTTTTACTCGCCGTCAATAACGCCTTTTGGGGAAAATATAGCGGTCAACATGTGTTTAAAATTATACTTGTGCATAGAGTTTGTTTTTTCAAATTGTTCGAGGTTTTGTCGTGTGTTTTTGCGTATCACATTTGCATTTATTTTTGAATAGCAATAAAAATTTATACCTTCTTTTTCTTACTTTGACGACTTGTCATTCTTCTTAAAGTGCGTAAGTTCCAATCTCATTTTTTGTATGGTCCCTTAAAACGTTTTTCTGAAATATCTCTCTGAGTTTTGGTCGCACAAATGTCAAATTTTTTGTGTTTGTAATATCTTTCAATGGATATTATTTCCCTAAATATAAATTAGGGGACCTGGGGTCCGTATAAAAAGTTAAATCTTGTATTTTTTGACTCATTTTAATTTTTGCTTCAAACTTTCAATATCTTAACTCTGCATCTGATTTTGAACATTTTTGCTATTGAAAGTTTACTAGGACTAACTGTTTAAAAAATAAAGGTCTTGCAGGTTAAAACGGAACACTCTGTATATTTAGCCCTGAATAATGTTAGAAATAGTTTACTCATAAGATATGCAGTTTTTCAATCAAAGAAAATTTTGTTAGTTGAAATTCTCTGCTATGTTCTGCTTTATTCTTGTTGCCTAACATTGCTTACGTAACTACTTAAATTATTTTTGAAGAAAACGGTTTAATTTTATACTGAACAAACTGGGGTTTTTCTGTATTAAAAACATTCATCATCAATTTGTGTAAAATGTCTCTAGCTCTTGACAGACAACTAGACAACTGTAAAAACGTCTGAAAAATGTTCATCTAATTTCTAAGTTTACGAGAAATATTTTTCGCTTCCTGATTTCTTGTAACTCTACTAATTATCTATTTCATTTTATCAGTGCTGTTTGCTGCTGCACAATGTAGATGGTTCTTCTAAACATTTCTTTCGAATATTTTACATGGTTTAAGGACTGCAAATCAGTTTCAAAAGAATGATTGAACAAATACAAAGATAGATATTAAATGCTAATAATTTTTATCATGCATAAAAGTAATGTTTTACAAATTTATAATATTTTCAAAGACAAACAATGCGCGATGCAATAAAAATATCGGATATATATCCAAATATCCGATATATATGAAAATATCGTGATATTTTCGAACCCTGGTTAAAATTTCAACTATCAAACTACCATCACACAGGCAATTGCTTCGTTCAAATGCAGAAGAAATTTTCACCCGTCATATTTGACGGGCGCTTACTATTACGCAAGATTTGCGCATAATTTGAAAACAAAAAAGCAGAGGAGCTAAAGTCGCATGAGCTACCATGAAAATCAAGTCCGATGGCGAACTACTAATTTGGTCTTTCTGAAAATTCTTGATTATTAGCTTTTTCTATTCTTTTACATTTCTGTAGCAGTTGAGAATGCGATCCGATGTTTTATATTATCCTAAAGGTATTTCCTGATTTGTATTACAATACAAAGGGGGCGGGGATCGGAAAAAACCAAGAGAAGCAGCTGACAAAATGAATAAAAATGGCATTAATCACGAGAGAAACGCATCAGAACATGGCATGACGGGCCTTCAACGAAATTAGTTCATTCTCTGCGGCAGCTTAATTAGACAATCCCACCGTGACCTCCAACCAATGGGCAGAGTCGGTGCAAGTCGTAGCCGTTAATGACGCGGATTTAGACATCGGAGAAAAAAAATGGCGTTCGATTTAAGTGGGGAAACCCCCAATGTCAAGAAACGGCTAAATGCCAAGGACGTTACGACGGGCATGTTCTGAAGTAAAAGTTGAATAGCGGAATAAGACGAGAAGAAGCTGTAATTTATGCTGTATTGTAATTGCAATAGCTAAAATCTTTTGAAGTTTTCAAAAACGAAAGTAAAATGTGAAGTTTTCAAAAAGTTGAAAATTTTTTCAGATGAAACTTTTTAATGTTAAATCGTAATTTCAAAAACTAACAAAATAATAATAATAATAATAATCTGAAAACAACTTGGAAAACAAAGTTTTATAGCCACGAACAAAATTTTAAAGTTTAAAATTCATTTTTAATCTATTAAGTTTTCTAAAAAGAAAGTTAGCAAAATAAAGAATGAGAGCTTCGTGTAACCCTTAATTCATCTCCATGGTACCCATGGGTCTCGCGGAACACAATTTAAGAAAAGCTGACCTATAGTTTGGTGAAGGAAAGCAATTGGCTAATTTCCGCGACAAAGCTGGAAAAGAAAAAAAAAGCGTGTTTCAGAAATCAATTTTCATGACATACTTCCAAAAGAGACTCAATGTTAATGCAATACATTAAAAAAAATTAAGTTTGATAGATGTGAAATTTAAAATGCTTAACTTTACTGATTGAGTTTTATTTAAGTTATGCTTCGCTTGCGGAAAAAAAAAAAAAAAAAAAAAAAAACAAGCTTAATAGATGTGAAATTTAAAATGCTTAATTTTACTGATCTAGTTTTATTTAAGTTCAGCTTCGCTTATAAATTTCGTCATCATTGATTTATCCATTCATTTTTATGGCATGAATTCATTCATTAATTTCGCCTTCCCGTTTAATTTCATCGCCGTAATTTTGTTTTTAACTTTCTATTCTGAAAGGAGAGTTTAGTTTTGCTTTCGTTATCTTTAATTCTTTCGCCGCCTACTTTAAAAATCATAACTTCATTCTCAAAGATCAGCTTCTTGTTTAGGGTCGGTCACTTTGTAGGAATGATCAAAAATTTATTTTTAAATGGAAAATTGGAGAATTTCAATCCATGCTTTTTTTTTTGTTTGTGTGTGCGTGTGTGTAATGAAATTTGTCTTTCCAAGAGCCCTGCTAAATTTAGCTTTTTGTTACAATTTCACCGCCGTTGAGCTTAAAGCATTAGTTTGATTACTCTTAAATTTTAAACCATCTATTTTCACTCGAATGTTTTCCCCCTTATTTTTAAAAATTAGCCCTATTTTTTAAATTTTATTGCCTTTGAGTGTGTGCATGAGTTTTTCCAAATTTTAATTTCTTTCTTTTCTTTCTCTCTTTCATTTCTTTCTTTTTCGCTTTTCTTTTTTTTTTACTTTTACATTGGCACTCCTACATTTGAAAAAAAAAATATCATAGTTATATTCTGAATGAAAATTTTAAGCATAAAAGATTCATATTTCTCTGCAATTGCTTACTGCTTCACAGTACCTTTCAAACATTTTTTTTTTAATTTAAGAAAATTTTGTATTTCTTTGAAACCACAACATGCATACTTATTTCTTAATCAATAATTTATTTTCGAAATTTAAAAATACTGCCTACTTTTTTTTAAAAATTCAAGAAATTGAAGAAAATTTCAATTTTTTTCAAATCCCTAAGGCTTTTCTTATTTTTGCACTAATTAAATTTATTTTTTGCTAAACGATCACTATAATCATCTCTAAAAATCTGTGCATTCATTTGCTTATGAGTTTATTAGAAAATTTTCTGTGATTAATTATATAAAAAAATCAAAGTTAAAAAAAAAAAAGGTTTCTAAAGGTTTAACATGCTCTAAACATTTGAGTAATTAATAAAATGCTTATCCAATGCACAGTTTTGTCGAATATGTTATCCCAATTGCAAAAAGTATTACTTTAAAGCTGTATCTTTAAAAGAAAAAAATCCTTAAGGATTCTAATGACATGAAAACACAAAAATACCATCATCGCGAGAAAGCAGTTTAAAGTTTTTTTTTGCATAAGAACACATAGCGAGCATGGCCTACAACCACTCATAACTTTTTAAATATTTGAAATAAAGCAAAGAAACTTTTTCCCTGTGTTCGGAATAGTTTTTAGCTTTGAAATAAGCAATAAATTTTTTTTGATCGTTTCATCATTTTTGAGGTACTGTAACCCCTTAACATTTACTTCTAGTAAAATTCATCTTTGCTTGAAATTCTGTACAACTTTAAGCATCACAGTTAAAAAAAAAAAAAAAAGGAAATAATCCTTGCGTTTTGTGTAAAAAATTATTTTGATTCACTATATATTAATGAGATGCATATACTCGAAAAAAAAGGAACTTTTAATGCTTGGTAAATTTTAACGCTAATTTACACTACAAATTCAAATATGTTATTTGCTTTTAAATATATTCATATTGACCGATTTCATGACTGTTTAATCTCGAATATTCACGCATCCATTATACGCCAAGTGTACACCATGTTTCAAAGAGTTTTCAATAAATAGAAAACATATAAAAGTAATGGATATGGATTACTTTAAATTTTCTGTTAATGGCTATTTTGCATGCTACATAAAATTTAACATGCTACATAAAATTTAAATATGAAAAACTAATACTATTTTTTAAAAGATTCTCTTGCTATCTGTTACATCTGTCTTTCCTCGCTTAAACCACTTTTAGTCCACTCATACTCCTGCTTATTTAAAACAGTTCTCTCTTGTTTTCCGAAAATTTATAAAACAACTTTTATAATGGTTTCACAACCAAATTTTTGGGATTCAGATATATTTTGGATTTTAAGTTAAAACACGAAATAACTTTAAATCGCATACCTCACATAAAGTAAAATTTTTTCATTCTCTGAAATTTTATTTCAATTTAAATACTGAGGCAATAAAAATTTATAGCAAACTTTTTTTTTTCTTTACCGAATAGATTCAAATTCTCAATCTTGCTTTTTGATTGAAATTCCATTTAAAAATATAGTTATAATTAAATTCAGATTATTTAAAATTTGAGATTTTAAGCATCAGATTGAAATGAGTTTGTGTTTATATTGAGTTTTGTGAAATCAATTTATCGAAAAAGAGGTGTGTCTTAAAACTCAATCAGTGATCTACAAAAGCCAAAAAAAGGTTTACAGAACCTTTTAAGAGAAAAGTTTCTAGTTTAATATAAGTAGAAATAAATGAAACGATTATCTTTGTCATTACGTTTTATTGTGGAAGCCTTATATCATTTTCGGTAATATTGTTAGAACCTAGAAGTTTGTTTCTTAAGTTGTGAGACTAACTTTGTCACGTGTCTAAAATGAAAATAAAAACGAAATTCTTCAGAACGCCAACCGAGGTTTTTAAATTTTTTTTTCGTTTCGGTTTCGTTCTTATTCAACTGAAAGATATATATCTATATATGAGTTAAGTTTCAGTTTCTGTTCCACAAAAATAACGGTTTTCGTTTTGGCTAATCATTAATAACTTGATTTTATGCATATTCTTATTAATACTAAAAACATAACTGTTTCATAAATATAGCAATAATGTAGGTAATATCATTATGATTGAAGTTAAATCAGGAAATACTGAAAAGTTAGTTTCAGTAACAAATCGACTGAAGATATATCGAAACGAAAAAGGTGCTGTTCTACCAACGTTTGTTGATGATAAATAGATTTTCTGTGTTTACTCCATTAAAATAATAATTATGCTTTGAACGGTATGTTCGTAGCAAAATATTTTACGGGGGAAATGTCTTCTTATAAAACGTACTCAGATATACAAAAGCTGAACTGTTATCTGAGCGGGCCCCTCAGCTCAAACCAAATAATTTTACTTTTTGCACTGAAAAAAAAAAAAAATGCAGAGTCATTCCATTTCAGATCAGGCAGGGCCTGTCAGATGACCATTACTGATTTTTTTTTTTGAATAAATTGCAGTTGTTACAACCAAGGGACATATGAAATATCCCGAAAGAATTTTTCAAGAACATTTTTTTTCTTCAGTTACTTACAGCCTACTAAAATTCTGCACAAAATCGGCCATTTTGGAAAAAACCAGCATAACATTCGATTTGAAATTGACACTTTCAAAAGTATTTAACTAATTTGAATAATTCTTTTTTCTAAAAAAAAAAATAATAAGGATCAATGTGTCAGCTAGACGTCGTTTTCGAAAATTTAGTTAGGTTTTTTGATAAAGAAAAAAATTATTTTTATGGCGAAAAAACTGCATTTTTACCGACTTTATATATTTTTTTTCTCCATGAAGAAAAGTTTTTTTCCTAAACGGAGATGGCAATCTAAAGTCCTTATATGATAATTTCATAGCATGTTCTATTATAATCCTTAGATCCATACAGCCTTGGAAATAAAATTTGAAATTTTGAAAATTTTCAAAAATTTGCCAAACGAATAAATATATCTGAAGTGTATATTTATTTTCACTAAGTATTATCCGTAAGAATCAAATTTCGTTTGTTTAGTCCTGCATAGAATGAGAATTGGTTTAAAATACTTTAAAAACATCAGATTAAAAAAATATATAGATGTACTCTATATACTCGTAGGTAGGTTTCATTGCCGAACTATCTCAAATTTGAAATACACCGCCAGCTCAGTCATTTCCATCTTGGCTTCCATAAGAGGTTTTCCATCTGCAGCTCAGTCACTTTCCTATGCCGGGCTGATGAGTGCTAATAAGCACGAAACTGCAGTCCTCGGCTGGAAATGACTGAGCTGGCGGTGTATTTCATGTATTTCTGCTTTAGCCCTGGCTAATTGGGCGGTAATTTACTGAATACCTCAAATTTATCTTGAATGACATATTTGAGACTTTTTCAATCAACCAGACACGTTTACAGCATCTTTAATTTTCTATATGAGCATGTTTCGGAAAGAGGTGAGTGAATAAATAGCCATAAAAAATTATTTTTTATATTAGTAATAACTCTTTATTATCGTAATTGACGAGGTTTTTAGACATTATTTCCATTAATTTTATGTCATGTAATTATTCAGTCTAAGGATAATTTATCATTTTCATTAATCAGCTTCAGATATCCTTAATGTAATGAAGCATTTACAGAAAGATACAAGGGAGGAAAAAATGGAAGCACACTTTTTACTTATTTATTTAATATATTTTTCTAATTTTTTTTGACCAGATGTATCTGCAAAATAAGTAACAGTAGTAAAAAACATAGAAAAATCACAAATTAACAATTGTCGTAGTATAATTATCTCTGTTGTTTTTACGGTTACTTTGATGCAGAAAAAGGTATTTATTTATTGTTTGTAAAGCAGATGTATCTGCAGAAAGAGTAATAGTAGAAAAAAAAACGTGGAAAAATCACAGTTTAACAATTGCGTAGTAAAATTATCTACGTTGTTTCTACGGTTACTTTGTTGTACCAAAAGGTATTTATTCATTTCGTGCATTAAAAATGTCTTTGATCAGTTGAATGTTCAGTTTCATCTATATTCAGTCATTTTCTATTTTGTTAAAAATATTTTGGAACTTACAACTTTTTAAAAATCTTATCTAAAACTAAATAATTTCATTAGTTTTCTTTTAAAGCTCTTATTCATATTTTGTGCAAGACGAACCAAATTCACGCTCTTACACTACTACTACTACCTCCCTCTAATACTGCTTACTCCCATGGGAGCTCCGAGGGGAAGCCACGGGAGGTCACTGTGACATCCCTAAAAATTGTGTAATTTTTTTCCTGACGATTGTAATAACTTTCAGACATAATTTCAATTACAGAATTTTTCAAATACCCGAATTTCCCTTTTAATTAGATGTACTTATGTGTGCATACCCCAATTCTATCGTTCGGTAAAATTTGAAGTTCCATTCGACAAATTGAGAATTACTATCCTCCCAAAAATTTCCAATCGGGGCACTCTTGCTATAGAGTTTGACTAAGACCACTTGTACTTTGGATGACTCGTTTTTAATAGCTCTACTGAAAATTATTTTTAAATTATAATAAAAATCAACATTAACTTTATTAGAGTGAAAAATCTCAGTAAAGTGTTTAAGCACTCAACGTATTTATTAGTAAGTGTTTTAAGCACACATATAATTTTATGTGATTTCGTAACCAGCAATTTATACAATAGCTGTTTCATTCAAGTGTTTCTTTAGAAAATTATTGTAATCAGAAAGAAGGTTCAGTGTCAGCTATACTTAGCTCATTATAAAAATAAGTGTAGTTGCAAATTATGTCTTTAAAAACAGAAGCCCGGTGGCATAGCCGTATATTCTCAAACGTTTTTTAGACACATAGCGTATACCCTAAAGTTTCAAAAATTTTCAAAATATGAAATATTTTGTATATGATCGCATTGTGCATAACTGCTATGCACAACTGTGCATATCTGATTACTGGGAGTATAACCTCAGAAAGATTGTTGGGAACATCGCTGGCGGTTGAGTACAAATTCCCGAGTTCTAAAACCCACCCTGGACATGAATGCTATTTGCAGAATTAGCACTATTTCGAATTACGTCTTTTGTGGTTTGGAACCAACTTTCAACATTAGATGAAATATAAAAATAAAGGTAATACAATAGTCAAGTTTTAATATTCCTTGAAGCGCTTGAAGCTATTTTGAAAACTTAAAAAATATTATCTAATTACGCCGTTTTAATTTATTCTTTTTTAAGTTTCAGATCGAGCAATAGGAACCACTGGCTAGAATCTAAAGCAGCGACGACTTTGAGTGTGAATCTAGTCAACGACATTTCTCACCATTGAAGACAATTAAACTTGCTGTTGGCCATCCGTAAAAAGAAAGCCGCAACATAATTTTGTCGCCTTATGAGAACGATATTGCTTCCAGGAGCAAAAAAACCCACCCAAAGAATAAACAAAAATAAAACGTTAGAAAAATCTCACTGGGTTTGCTCAAATTACGCACTTAAAGGTCATGCTTCATGTCATGTTCTCGCAGTAATCTCGAGATACCGCCCCAAAAATTAGATGTTAAGCTCCTTGTTAATGTTTCTTGGTAAATTGATTTGATAACGACTCACCAAAAGTATATTTCGTTGCCGAAGTTGAGGCGGATTTCTTCACCATGTGACGCGCCTTACCGTAACGCAATAAAACGGGCAAGACACCTTCAGCAATTCAGAACTTGTTGCTCTTCGGGGTAATCAGTCCACGCAGATGTGTTGGTAATGTCTTTCCTGTTTAATATCAGGAAGCGGCAGGTTGACGTATTCGTTAATGAAAGGAGTTGGAATTCATGGTCTGGAATATTCAAATTCATTTGACTCGTGTGAACAATGAGGCGTAAAATGAACATTTTTTGAATATTTTAATGTGGATTAGGCTACCTTATGAGGTGTTTAGAGAAATGTGTCGATGGTTTCGGAACATAAAAGGTACAATGGCTCATCAATGATTATCTCAGAAAAGAATTAGCGTGCCATTAACAACAAAGGCAAAAAGTTGCTTTTAACACACAAACACATTAATATGGAAAAGTTAATGTTTTAATTTCAAATGAGCGATAAGCTCTTTGCAACAATGCGTTGGCTAATGCCGCCAATAACCCAACTATTTGTTTTACTTCAGCCAATACAAGACGTAATTAGATATAGGCAAGACAGGAGACAATATGAAATACAAAGATTGAAAGGATATTACATCCAGGGAGGTAGCAGAAGTCGTGTAAAAATTTAATTTTTCATTCAGAAATTTTCAACAGTTGTTTTTTTTCCAGGTTGACAGTTAAAAAAAATTAAATCAAATCAATGAAAGCAATAAAAAGCATTTACTATAAAGGCAAAATTAATGAAGAAAAAAAATAATAGTATATCGTTCTCTGTTTTTTTTTTTTTTTTTGGCAAGGTTTGGTTCCTGTTTCTAAGAAAAAGTGAATAAGTTGAGTGATACTTCGCGTATTAATCGCTAACTCTTATTTTTAATCTTTTACCTCGTCTCTTAAAGCTATGACTTCGCAACGAAAGTTTCATTCATTTGTAAGAGCATAAAAATGGTGTATTGCTTACCAATGAAATAAAAATGTGATTAGTTATTGTGTTGATGCAGTGATAAAGGTATACCAACAGTAATAATAATGTAACTATAATAAAGCTAAATTTCTTTACATTTCTACCTCCTTCGAATGAAGCCTAACTATTAAACTTATTTCAAAGATTTTTTTTAATGAAACTGAAATATTTTTTTTCTAGTACGTACAAAATTTCTATAATCATTCACTCCCAGCTATATTGATGGTATTCACTATCTGACGCTTTTTAACGGAAACCTAATATTATTACTATTTCCCATTTATTTATATTTCTTTTTTTCTCAATGTCCCTTTCACTTAAAAAAATAATAAAAAATCATTACTCATTAAATAAATTACCCATCATAGTATTTAGCCAAAGAAAGATATATCCCCCTTCCGAAACTCCGAAGTTTTCCTTTTTGGACCGCAGGACTAAAACAAACCATATCCCCGTCCGATTAATTTTTCTAACTACGCCACTGCTAAATGCTGTAATTTTCTCTTAAATACTCCTTTGAAATAAAATTTCGTGTTGCATTATGTTTGTCATTCTGAAAAACTGTGCACTATAAATCTACATATAAAACTTACGACTCCTTATAAGAATCATTTAGTATTTAAATGACGTCTGTCTCAAGTTATGCGTGTTGAGTAAATGAAAATGAAGCAGATGAACATAACTGAAGGGCGGATCCAACTGCTGTTTTTTTAAGGGTCATTATTACGATATGACCACACAGATCAATCTGGTGTGTCGTCATGTGCCTAATATTCGGCCGCAAGCAGGCAATCTGGAGTTATTCCTCGGTATATATTTTTTTTAATGGGAATTGACAAACGTTGAAAGGTTTTTTTTTTTTTTTTTTTTTTGTTTCCTGACCCCCACAATCCATCCCTCGTTCGAAACCAATGAACACTCTAAACATTAAAATCTACTTTTGAATTTAACCGAAGTACAAGTCATGTTCAGTTGAACTCGCTTATAACGAACACGAAAGAAACACCAAAAATGCTAGTTATAACCATGTGCTCGTAAAAAACGTTGCCATATATATCAATGTGAGATGGGATAAATTGAAAGAATATCTCGTCTTGTATAAACGAGTTCGACTATAACATGTCGTATCAATAAAATATATGTCTTTAGTAATAAGGACTACGCCATCTGCTTGCTTTAATCGTCCACCCCCGTTTCAGTTACATCATCCAATGTTCAGGGAAAGTGACTGAGAGATGTACACATACAGTTCCATCATGAAATCAGCTGTACACTTAAACGTAAAATTTCTTTATGATCAGTATTTTTTGCAAAAAATATATTTTTTTTTTTTTATTTTTTATTTTTTTTTTTTTGAGAAAGATGAAATGTTAATTCACATAATAATGAAAATTCGGCAACAAAAGTAAGTTTCAGTTGAGTGATGAGCTTCTGAAATGATATTTCTCTTGCTTAGACAATTCCCTCGAAACATCAAACGCTTTTCCGCCCTCACACACAATCGACATTTCCGTCAAGTTAAAAACAGCTTTAAGCGCAGAACGAGCAATAACTGTTGAAAATAAAACGTATCCTGGTTCAAAGAGACCGACAGTTCCGCAGAGGTGAAATTGTAAATGAAATCTGGGTAACAATCGACGAAGATACCACTTAACAAATCACGAAACTGCTTGGAAACACGACTAACCCTAAACGAATGACTAAGATCAATATATTTCCTATGCAGGCCAGGCCATTTCGTAGAGGATGTGAAGAAATTTTCATGCAAAATCCTTTTGTTGGCGAATTGTTATGGGGGTGCACAAGGACCAGACAAAGAAAGGATGCAATTGTGATTGGAATTCGCGTTCCATTTACTGATATGTCTGGAACGAAGGTTGTTGAAGAGTTTTTTAAACGGAAGCTACTGAACCGTGAGAAAATTGCCTACCATCAGATGTTTTCGCAAGTAAAGTTATGTTGTAAAAATACTTGAAACATTTAAAATAGCTTGACACAGACATGAAAATACGATTTTTTTAATATTTTTTGCGTACTTTTTTTACCATTACATTTTGAACGTCTCTTAATACTTTGCAGTTCGTTTAACTGGTACGATAAATTTACAGTATTAAAATAATGATTTTTTCTTCTTTTCATGGATTAGGACTTTTCTTGTTAGGATTCTTTGAAACTAAACAACTAAAAATATAAATGTATAACTTTCTTAAGCAATGAGAAAAATCGCTACAATTCATTGTTAAGCACGATTAAAAGATTTTTTCTTATAATTGTGCGTGCAAATAAGTGTAATACGTTCTCATTGTTAGTCATTTTTTTCTAAATTAATTTTTAGATTAATAAAAAAGTGGCGGTTTCATCTTTTTCTGTTATCTTTCATTTAAAAAGTTTGAACAGTAAATATTATACTCTAGTAATATTGTGAAGCTAGAAGCAATATGAACAAAAAGCGGGGGGGGGGGGGCATAAAAGTATGTTTACTGTATGAAATAGTATCTTTCCTTTTGTCAATTTAGTTCAGAATCGCACAGCAAAAATGATTTGCTGTCCTCAATAAAACGAATTTGCTACATCTTACATCAGTAAAAAATCTAACTTTTTTCTTCTTTTTATGGAATAGCAGCTATTCTCTTCTTTTGACGATTCTTTAAAATAAAATAGCAAGATTATTAATATATAACTTTCCTGCAAAAAAAAAGGCTAACATTCATAGTCAAGCATGATTAAAACTTCTTTCTTATAACTAAGCAAGCAAAATAGTGTCCTTTTTTTTCCATTATTAGTAATTTATTTGAAATTAATTTTTATGTCAAAAAAGAGGTGGTTTTACCTTTTCCCATTATCTTTAGTTTCAAAAATAGAACGTTTAATATTATTCTCTAGTTTATTGCAAAGCTGGAAACAAAATCAGCATTCTGGCAGGAAAAAGAGTTCACAATGTTTACCATATGAAATAGGTCCTTTCCTATTGTCAATTTAGTTCAGAATGAAATCGTAAAAAAGGGACAGCTTTCCTCAATAAAACAAACTGTTAATTGCACATGAGTAAAAATCAAAGTTAGAAATAAAAGCTCACTATTTCTCTAACAATACAAATCCCAATTATTTCACAGTATCATTATTTTTATTTCAAATTAAATTTGGAATTTAAAAAAAAGTGCATTTATTTTTTTGTAATCTAAACAGTAATCTTGTTAATGTTATACTCTGTTAATATTATACTGTGGTAAACTTGAAACAACATCACCATTCTGAGGGAAATAAGGTCATAAAATTGGAAGGAAAAATATGGTTTGCTTTGGGGGATTTTTTTTTTTTTTTTGAAAGGTATCTTTTAAATAAAATGGGAAAATTTTCCTGCTGAAAATAGAGAGCTAAACTAAGCATTTTATTCCGGCTAAAACCTATTATCGAAAAGATTAGTTACGTTATATCTCAAAGGTGTTTTTCTGTGTTAACGTCATAACTTGCTCAATATTTTATAAAACTTCATAAGTAAGAATTTAAATGGTTTTTTCTCCACTTTCGGTGAAAAAAAGAGGCAAGTCGTATTTCTGCTGTTTTATCGTAAAAACCGATTTATTCTGTTTTTTATTATGCATTGCTTCAATGCATAGCATCGAGTATTGGAGATTTATTGGTCCAGTTAATTAGAGCGTCGAGCTAATAATGTGTAAGTCATGAGATCGAATTCCTTGGCCCGAAAAATATCGTTTTAGTGACTTATTTTCTTCAGCGTAATTCTGCGCAAAAGGTTCACCCGGGTCAGATAGTTACTCCAAAATTTCACAGGCTAAACAAAGTGTTATAAGAAAAAATAAATACATTAAAAAATATTTCAGACATGTGTTTCGGGGTACAAAAAGCTTATGGATGAAAATACAATATTATTATTTTATTTTAAACTAGCATTAAAATTTGAAAAACGATTTATCTTACCTTTATTTTATTTTAAAAGGTAATGTTCATATTGTACTCTGAGAATCAAGTGAGAGGATCCAATATCAATACTCCGGGAAAACTAAAAGTTCATGAAATTAATGCGTTACCTCTACATTAAGCTATTTAAGTACACTTTGATTTAATAATAAATTAGTCATAACTTGCAACAGATTAAAAAATTAAAACAAATACTAATGTCTTCCTCTACCGTCAAACCTAACCTTTGAAGTATGTAGTCATCTTTTGTATAATACTGCGTTTTAGTTGATGAAAATGGTAGTTGTTTAATAAGAAACTACTGGCAGTAGATTTTTTTTTTTTAATCTTTTTACACTCCACTTCACAAGATTTGAGATTCCTTTTGACATTAGAAAAAAAAGAGCGTTCAACGTAGTTTTTAAAGGAAATATTCTGAAGTATCAGAATTTCCTGCCACACCTCAATTTAAGTTCGAAGAACATTGTCTTATCACAGCGTGGAATAAGTTAAATATTTAATTTCAGAAAAACCTCAATGGTAGAAGTAGTAGCAAAAGAGGAGAAGCTATGATAATATTGAAACAAGTTCAACAAGTAATAAGTCTTCGAGTAAATAACATTGGTGATATGTGTTAGTTCAAAAGTACGTGAACTTAGTTTTTGAGAAAACACTTCATATTTTATTTCATAAGTTTAACAAGTATATGTAACGTATGAAGATATGAAAGAAAAAAGTCTTTAGGTAATTTCACTGCAACGAACGGATCAATTTTGTACAAAACGCTCTATAGAAAGACTTACAATATGTTAAATAGTTGTTTCATTGTATGAGCTTAATTAACAACGTGAACTCCACTTTTAAAAACCCAGTTAAATTTTGAAGATTTTCAGAAATAATATTTTCGATAACTTTTCTCTCAGTAATGAACGCATCTCGTAAGATACGTTCCTTTCTGAGGCCAAAATTACTTAATTATAATTTCTGGATTTTTTTTACAAACGTGTTGCATTATGTAAAAGGTCCATGCTCTTCGTATACAGACTATAACACGAGAATATAGCGTACTTGAAGGGAATTAAATTTTAACGATTTCTGGAAGAAAAGCTTTCATTTTTCTCTCAGTAATAGACGTAAGATACGTTCGTTATTGAGACAAAGAAAAAAAAAAGATTGATTTTTTCGTAGATTTTTTTAATGCTAATTATGTAGAAGTAGGGTA
Organism: Uloborus diversus; assembly: GCF_026930045.1. Lineage (NCBI taxonomy): Eukaryota > Metazoa > Arthropoda > Arachnida > Araneae > Uloboridae > Uloborus > Uloborus diversus. Next base: position 21,480,646 of record NC_072738.1, read on the forward strand.
AATGTTCTTCATATAGTCCATGAGAAGAAATAAGCATATAACATATTAAAAGCAATTAAACTTTAAAGATTTCTTTAAACAATATTTTAATATCATTTTTCTCTCAGTAATGAACGTACCTCGTAAGATACGTTCCTTTCTGAGGCAAAAATTACTTAATTATAATTTCTGGATTTTTTTACAAACGTGTTGCATTATGTAAAAGGTCCATGCTCTTCATATACAGACTATAACACGAGAATATAGCGTACTTGAAGGGAATTAAATTTTAACGATTTCTGGAAGAAAAGCTTTCATTTTTCTCTCAGTAATAGACGTAAGATACGTTCGTTATTGAGCCAAAAAAAGAAAAAGAAAAAAAAACGATTAATCCTTTTGTGGATTTTTTAAATGTTAATTATGTAGAAGTAGGGTACATGTTCTTCATATAGTCCATGAGAAGAAACAAGAATATAACATATAAGAAGGCAAATAAAATTTAAAGAGTTCTTTAAACAATATTTAAAATCATTTTTCTCGTAGTAATGGACGAATCTCGTAAGATACGTTCGTCAGACGGAAGATATTTGATTACTTATTTCTTTCTTACAAATGTGTTGCATTATGTAGAAGTAGAGTTCATGTTATTGACATAGTTCATGCGTTGAAACAAGAATATAACAATATTTTGAAATTTATCTCTCAGTAACGGACGTATTTCCTAAGACTTAAGTGTTAAGAAAAGTATTTATTTTAATTTTTATACTGAAGAAGAACTAAGAAAAATAATAATAATAATATGAAATGTGACAAAACAATCGCATAAGGCATCGCATCATAAATTATTGTTTTTATTGTTGAAAAGGAAAATATGGCAACGCTAACCGATTATGAAATCCAGAATCTGTCAAATTTCTCACGGACTACCAGTTAAGAATCCCTACTCCAGATTCAAATCATTGTATCTTAACAATCATATTTAAAAAAAAATAAGCATAGTTAAAGATCAAGGAAAATAAACATTTTTCCCATGTCAAGGTTTTCGAGTCTCAACCCACTGTTGTACTCACAAAATGCTTGAGAATTCCCCACCCATCCAGTGGGAAACCCAAGTCAGAAGAGGTTGTCTTTAGCATCATGTTTCTTTGACCTTTAAAAAAGTTAAATTTTCTTCCTTAACTTTTAATAGCTTTCGAGAGGCTTCAAAGTCGTAGAAAAGTTTGTTATGTTACGCCTTACAGAATGTTTGCTTTTTTCAAAAAAAAAAAAAAGTCGTTTCGCAAGGAATTTATGCCGTAGTTATTGACAATAATTGTCATTGTCATTTCAGAAAAATGTATAGTAAACACTTATTTTTGTTTGTTTTAATTAACTAAAGCAGTCATTTTGATGTTGAATTTCTTACTTTTCAGCATATTTTTTCATAGAGGAAATGTAAACAATAATGAAGTAGTAAAACATTTTTAAATTCTGTGATTTTTCTTCCGTAACGAGCTTATGTGCTGATATTTAGCAGTCAATTTTTCATACAGTGAAACTTCGATTTAACGATACCCGATTTGACGATTTCTTCAATTTAATGATACATTTCACTGGTCGGATTTGAATGCAATGAATGTTTATGCTCCTCGATTTAACGACATTCTTGATTTAGCGATAACTTTTTCCAGTCCTTTGACGATCGTGAAATCGGGTTTATACTTTACTGTTTTTTAATGCACCAATAATGTTCAACAACCAGTTTCGTCTGGTTGCTTACTTCCGTATCTTTGCTGTTGAATAGTCCTTGTGTTTAAAATATGCATTAATTATGAGAAGTGAGCAGTGCAAAATTAGGGACTGACAGACTATTGTTACAGTATAAACCCGATTTAACGATTGCCAAGGGACTGGGAAAAGTTGTCGTTAGGTCAAGTATATCGTTAAATTGGATCGCATAGACATTCATTGCAGTCAAATCTGAACCAGTGAAATGTATCATTAAATTGGGAAAATCGTTAAATCGGATATCGTTAAATCGAAGTTATACTGTACTTAAATTAATGTAAGACATTACTAAATTTGGTCAGGTAAAGCAGTAATATCAAGAGATCAAAACGTCTTTTACTTCACTACATTGTATAATCAAGGAGGAGTTGAGCACCAAAAAAAGTTTGTGCCCAGAATCCTAAAAGGCCGTAATCGTGCCCTGAATGTTGTGACTTAATGATTGATTAATTGGATTCTTATATGTTTATATTGTTTTATTTGACTAGTTTCCAATTACTTAGTGCTTATCATGTTTGTTGTAGATGATAATCTCTGTCTGTTATTTAGTAACTAAATAGTCACCAATTTGGGGGGGGGGGATAGTATTGAGAAGTTCATATGTTTCAAGGTTTGGAAAATCTTTCTTTGAAAACGGAAAATTTGCTGCTCTCTCACATTGTTTCTGCACAAAGAAAATCGGTTTACTTCTTAAATTATCAGTTTCGAGCTTAAAGTTATCGACAGATTTTCATCTACATTATGTTACGTTAAGTAAGAACTAGGAACATTATGCTACATCCTTACTTCTCCCCCACCCCTATCTTAATTATGCGGATTTGGCCTATGTAAATCATTGTTACCCTATTCTACTTATAAGGTTTATTAAAAGAGTAGTTTCATCCGAAAAAGAGAGTTTTATTTCTCTAATAAGCTGACATAAAATAACTTACAAGCTCAATCCGATGTTTGTAGCAAGCGCACAAGAGATCATGAGGGCTTGATTCGCTGTGTGTCGTCGAAATCGAGCTCTGAAGCTAGAGTTTTTAGTGAGTTGTTTCCGTGGTAGTCGGAAAATATTTTAATTTTCAATGTTGTTTTAAAGTTATTGTCCATTTTACTGTGCTTATTTATTCGTTCATTTTTTTTCTCGTTGATGGGTTCAATAGCCCACTCCTCCCCCCTCCTTCCAAAGAAAAAAACAAAGGAAAACGAAGAAACGATGAAGAGTGTTTCTTATAACCACTTTTATAATCATAAAAAAATGAACATTTTCACTGTCAAAACATATCTATACTTTGGTATCTTTCTATACTTTGGTTTGACTGTACAAGATTTATTATAACAGGGAAAAGTAACATGAACTATAATTAACGCCTTTACGGTAAAACCTTAAGTTGTCCTCAAAAAAACAGATAAGAAAGAGAACCAAAACACGTGACAAAAAGCTGATAATCAAAATATACAAGAGTTCGAAAAAAAATAATAATAAATAAACAAATAAATAAATAAACACTTAAAAAACCCCTTTGATTTCCAAAAATGTTAACGAGCATCACTTATTTTCGTTTTTTTAACACAAACCATTTTTTTTTAACCAAAGCACTTGTGTGTTTAATTATATTTCTTTCATTTTTGCATTACATGATTCGGATCACCAGAAAAAAAATAATATAAACAAAGAAAAAGGTTAAAATGCTAAAACATTCCTTGAAATAATTGAAAAAGTTACGCGAGGACAAAAAAGAATCACTGTAACAGGAGCTGTTTTGTAGTTTGCTGTTGATTATCATCAGTTACGTTTAAATTGCTATTCATTTACTGAAAATGCCCTTGATTAGGCATTAATAACTTGAAGTAAAAAAACAAACTTCAGATGGAAAAAAAAAGGAGAAAGAAAAGAAACACATAATTACAAATATTTTAAAATGCACTAAAAAACACTTTCAGAAAAAAAAAAAAACAAGTTCCGTGTAAGAAAGAAAAAAGAAAGAAATGCTTCCCTCTCGAAAATCCTTGATATAACACCAACTTAATTAGCATTCAGCGAACAATGCACACATTGTGACTTAATTTGCTTCTGTAATTCTGAATAATAAATACCATTAATCGAGAAGGTATGGAATAAGATTAAAGCAATGTTATTGACTGTGTTTATTTTTGTATCTTCCGCACGATGTCTTGAACAATTGTTTTCCTCAAGGTGAAACGGCTTTTAAGGGGAATCCCGCAGTTTAGTCACCGATTCCGCTAGTTGAAGAGGGAAAGGGATAAAAATTGAATAACATTAGGTATAAATCCTTCTTCGAACAAATTATGGAAATATCACCACCCCCAAGAATTAATTTATGTTCTTCTAGTAAACTAACAATTTTAATTTTTGTGAAATAATATCATGTAACAAAATAAAGACTTGGTTTTTATATAAGTAATGGATACGGCTTATGGGGGTTTTCACAGATTTCTTCAGTTTAATAAGTTCTGATATGGTACCTAATATTGGCACACCTGGCATAGTACAAGGGCGGATTTTCCAAATCGCAAATGTCGCAATTGCGAAAGTCTTCCATGGTCGTAGCGGCTTCACAGAAATTACAAAAATGCACATGCTAAATATTTTTTATAGTATGGTTTCATGGGGGAAAAGTGAAAAGCATATGTTTTTATAACTCAATGGGGTAGTTTCCAAAATTTTCAAAGTTTTTTTTTTTCTGAAAGAGCATGCTTAAAAACAAAGGATCTGACCATTTTTTAAATAATTTGTTTAAGTTTAATATTTTTTAAAAATTACTTTAATCGGTGCGCTTTCATTGTTTACGCGTCTGCCGATGACATCACAAATTATGAAATGCTATTTAGTGTTGCCCTTCACAGAGCATAATATTGAATTCGCATCTTTACTCACGTGTATTGGCCACGATATGGTTGATAGCAAGCGTAGAGCACAATATTTGATTCACTTCTTGATTATCATAACGTGGAAACGCGGTTTTTTTCAAGGTGTTATTAATAGTTAGACATTTACACATATTTAATAGTACACACACTTTCTGCATAAAAAAGCTCTGAAAACATCAATTAACACTCAAAATGTTTTTGTTAGTAATCTTGTAAAGAATAAGTAATTACTAAATGATGCAATAAAATCTACAAAGTATAAAATAGAAAAACAATAAATTTAAAAGTTAATGAGATTTTCATATTGCTTAACAATTAAGAAATTAGAATAATAATTCTGGTTGCAGATAATTGTCAAGGGTTTCATCTGTAAATCGTTATTTGAACATTGATTTTGACAGATTGTCGAAACTATGATTCACACAAGATACAAAACGAACTTATTTAAAATGCCCCCCCTTTTTTTAGATAATGCATTTTTTTTTCTTTTAAATATTTTGCGGACGGCTCCGGCGGCGTTCTGTATAGCAACAATCTATTTTTCTAAACTTTCTCTCTTTTCTTACATAACCAGACATTTTCATGGAAAATCAACTCAAATGAGCAATCTGGTCCAAAAAGAAATACTACGTTTATCGCCCCGATTAGAACTAAAATTATAGACCTATGGTGTTTTGATTGAACCCACTCATTTGAGGGGAAAATAAGGAAGTATTTAGAAACAGAGAAGGGGGAAAACACATTTTACAAAACAATCTCTTTTGAATTCAAGCATAAAAATGAATCGGTTTATTTTGTTTTTGGTATTCGATATTAAGTTGGTGAAAGCTTTATCTTCATCTTTCGATTGTAACCGCACCATGCTGCGCACACTCGCAAGTGAGATAAATACAGTGCTTGAAAAAAAAAAAAAAATTGCATCACCCTCGCACTTTCACAACAATGGGATTATGTGTTTTGGTCGCCCGATTAACGATGAATGTATGTGAAATTCTGCAAAACTTATGAAATACACAATTAACAGCAGGAATCCGATAATTGTTTACGTAGATCGGGGCTGTTTCCGGGCCAAGGCAAACTACTGACCCCATGCTCATTTTTACATTTCTGAACCTACGCGTGAGTTTAGAGAAAAAAAAATTACTTAACCCCATGTCAATTTAAGTACAATATCTGGATAAAGGTTTTTAAATTGTTACTTACCAGTTTTGCCATATGGCACGGAGCAGAAGCAGAATCATCCTGGAAAATGACGTTTGGAACTGAAGTAAAGTGATCCCGGATAGTAGGGAGCAATTTCTCCTCCAAAATGCCAATATACATTTGAGCGTTTACTGTTCCTTGCACAAAGTGAAGTCTACCAATTCCTTGATCAGAAATACATCCCCAAATCATCTTGGATACGGGAGGCTTGACTGTGTGTTGAATGCAGCCGGGATGATATTCCTCTCCTTTGCGGCGCGGGTGAGGCAATTTTTTTTACCATCACTGTATACTTCATCTGCTAGTTTTTTGGCGCTCCCAGCTTCAATCAGATGACAACTGCCTCCAGCTCGGTTATTCACTATTTCACACTAGGAGACAACAAGAGTGAAACAACAAGAACGTGAAGTCTAACAAGAACGAAACTGCAGTCTCTGGATGTGATTACTGGGCTGTCGGGTTTAATGCATGTAGTTCTGCCTTAGCTTTGGCTTAGGAATGGTAACTTATTGCTGGAAAACAGATATTTTTGCATCTGGCCTGCACCTTTTTTTTTTCTTTTGAGCGATTAATCATTAAAATTTACAGCTATTACATAACATTTCCTTTAAAATATTTTTTTTTTCTTTTTGAAATTTTGATTGCTTAGCAGGCATACGTAAAACAATCAGCGGGCTCTGTTGTGTCCACCGGCATAGGGTTGAGAACTCCTGGTTTAAAACTTCGTTATTTGAACTTTGTTATGGAAAAATTCCTTGCGGAGTGGCAATCGTCCGTACATTTTTATCTGCGCCTGATGTTATAGACTATTGCAAAACAAGTCTCACTTCAGTCAAAACAAAAATCGATTGTGCTAGGAGTCTAATCATGTTCTTGTGTTTGCAATGCATTCTTTTAATCAGTGAAAGTCATTCTTATAATCAGTGTGTCAGTGCTTTCATGAATGCTAGAGATATGTCTTAGGACCAAAGACGGAGCCAACTTTTGGTTTTGGAAGGAGTCATTCAGGGACGCCCCGAGATTAAATTTTGGAAGGGGGAAATTCTCAATATGCCGAATGGAACTCGAAAATTTTCCCAAATGACAAAATACGGATTTGTGCACCAACAAGTATTATATATGTAATGAAAAGGGACATTCGGATATTTTAAAACAGCAATTTTTGCAATGGGGTCTTTTCCAAAATTTTAAAAGTTTTTTTTTTTTTCTGAAAGAGAATGCTTAAAAACATAGGATCTGACTATTTTTTAAATAATTTCTTTAAGTTTAATATTTTAAAATTACTTAAATCGGCTCGCTTTTAATGTTTATGCTTCTGCCGATGACATCACAAATGATGAAATGCCATTCTGTGTTGCCATTTTCACAGAGCAAAACATTTAATTCGCATCTTTACTCACGTGTATTGGCAGCGATATGGTTGGTAGCAAGCGTAGAGCGCAATTTTAATTCGCTTCTTGATTATCATAACGTGGAATCGCGGTAGAAAGATGCGGCAAAGTGCATCATTTGTGACGTCATCAAGACGACGCCTTGTTTCAAAAATCAGACATTTGAAAAAATTAATTAAAATATAACTGTTGGGAAAATGAAAGTATTTTCTGGGTCCATGTTTTTTTTTTTTTTTTTTTTGCTTATTCTATCAATTTTAACGACAAAAGTACTACTCTTGACTGAAGGAAACAACCCCATTATGTCTCGAAGTTTTGAGAATCGTCTGACAAAATTATCGAATAAGGACATTTTTTGCGAGGTCACTGCAACTCCCCCCCCCCCCCACGTGATTCAAGATTCAAAGATTCAAACGCCTTTTTTTCTTGTAAAAATATTTTTTGCGTAAAGGTAAAAATTTCCATTCGGGAAAAAAAATTAACTCTACTGCATAACTTTTACTAGGGAAAAATAATCTTTTAATGAGTACATGACATCTGTTTAGAAGCTGTTATATTTCCCCCGATTGTAAAAGGTTGAATCTCTTTTCAAGGAGGAAAATATTCGGTAATTCCCAAATTTATGTAAAAAAGCTCAGCCTTCAAGGATTCGGAAACCTTGTTCCAATTTCATTACTAACGGATATTCCAAACAGGAGTTTTTGTTTCTAATTTTTCAAAAAATTTTGATGTATCTTTTATACAGAAATATTTTGCGTTTTTCAACTTGATTATTATTTTTAATTTTGAAGAGCTGTTATTTATTTATTTTTTTGATGGTAATCTTTCATTCCATGCAGGTGCAAATTGACAGCTTTAATTCCAATTGCAGAAAAAAAATTTCAGTGCAGGAAATGTCAATCTGTATCATCATATGATACCTTTCAAAACTGTCTGTGAAAAATAACTCTTACTTACACAGTAACAATTGAAAACATGTATTGCATATACATGGGTTATTCTCATAAACTCAATCCATTTTGACTGCTTTAAGATAAGTAGCTTTTTTTTTTTTTTTTGAATAATAGTTTTTCAACAGTTCCTTTTTTTTTTTTAATGCTCCAACTGTACCCACTACTTTTTTTTATAATTGCTTGATACTTTATGTTACAACTATAAAAACACTGCAATTAATTGTTGTTCTTTTTGAATGTATTAGGATGGTTCTCATAGAAACAGTTATTTTGAGCTTATTAGGTTCAGAAAAAGTAACTGGAATTAGATGAAACCTTTAAGAGATAGACATAATTATGAGTCAGTGAAAAGCAAAGGGATGCAAGTGGCAAAATTAAAAATTTGGAGATAACCAGTACAAATGGTAGGTGAACCCCTGCTTTGTCTTTTGGCAAGAGATGATACTAGTAGTCCTGGTAGGTGCTGCTGTACAGCATCATTTAGAAAAAAAATAATGAAAGCCTACCTAGGACGTAATCTTTATACGCGTTTCACTCATAACTTAAAAATGTTACATCCACTTACATCCTTTGCTTCTCACTGCCTCATATTTAAAGGCTTTATGAAAAAAATATTGGTCCTGTAAAACAAAAACTGTTTTTTGAATAGCATTGTACGCTCAGCATTATACCCTCACTTAAGCGTCATTCCCTTATTAGTGAGGGAATAACAAATTCATTAAAATTTGATTCTAGTAGTTATGATTAACTGATGCTTGAGTTTTTTCGTATTCAAATATCCTCAATCAAGAGAGTAACTTTTAATTATTCAGTTTTCATACGTTATTTTACTTTATTTTTCTATAAAAAATAGATGTGAGGGAATGACGGATGCAAAAACCCGTATCTGGTTTTATGCTTTCATTCCAAGTAAAAGAATGCAAAGTAAGATTCCAAGTAAAAATTTCCGATGGATTAAATACACAAATATACTGCAATATTTTTCTGGGTTTCCGGCTATAAATTTTAACACTTTTTGAGGGAATGACATTTGAGTACTTTAGACTTACATTCAAGACATTTAAAATAAAACACAGAAATTTTACTTAAAATGATCTTGTTAAATTATATCCTGAAAAGTATTTAAACCCCTAAAAATATGTATGAGTCATGAAACATTAGTAAATTATATAACAGTTACATGAAAATGACTGTTTCTGTGAGAGTGACCTATAAATAAATATGTCATTAAAAGTAAAAGAAGTTACAGAAAAATGTAGAATGTGACCATGGGGAGCGAATATGTGGCAACATTAGCAAACTTTACTGTGTTCGCCAGAGAATACGGTACATAATTCGCAAGCACCATTTAAACAATGGCAGTGATTATAATGGAAAAGCACCGTTCACCGTTTAGGAAATTCAGGAACATTTAGGGGCCTAATTTCTGCCCCAAGCCTATTTTCTGCCAGTTACATTTCTGGCAAAAACCGAAAACATCTAACGCTTAAAATCAACAACCTTTCCAAAGTTGTCCTGAAATCTTCCGGAAGAATTCAGATTCCTTCAAAGTGGAAGTCAGTCACTTTTCTGGAATAAATAGGGAACTTGACAAAAGAACTTAATCTATGTTATGCCAGCAATTAGGGATTTATCAGGAAGGCAGCAAGCATAGGTAAGGCAGATTTGCAAGCAAATTATGAACTTTATAACTAATTAATTTTTAACTAATATTTAGCTCAATTCTTGCAATGCTACATTATCCAGAGACAGCATTTCGACGTCGTTTGGGGCTCAGTCGATCTAATGAGTCGTAGCAGAAATGTAGGCGAACTACCTAATACACTGTAAAAACGATTCAGAAACGTTCCTGGAAGGTAATGGGCAGCTGATGTGCCCAATTTCTGCCAGTAACACATCTTGCAAAATCCAGGGATATTCTCCGCTAAAATTCAGTAACCTTCCAGAAGTTATCCTGGAAACCCCCTGAGAAATTCAGAAATCTTCCCGTTAAAAGCCAGTCGTGGATCTGGAAAATTAGAGTAAACTTAGGAATGTATAATATAATAGCTCGGCATCTTCCTGACTTATCACAGAAGTTCCAAGAGCATTATTGCAAACATGGCCAAAGCTAAGCCAGAATTGCAAGTAAGTGACGATAATTTTACCCGCCTGCAAGTCTTGCAAAGCAGCGTAGTCCATACTTATTCACTCCCTCTGGGAGCTTAATGAACGGGCCGTAAAAAACCTCAAGCCGATTCAACTTATAAATACGCAAAGTTTATCTTTGAACTGGGAGCTAAAAATATTTTTTACATCACTGAGAAGTGTGCATTCGTGCAACTTGTAGCAATTCAGGAAACTTTTTGACAAGGATACTTGATTTTTCCAGGAAGTGGATAAAAACCATTAAAATCCCGAAACGTAGCACGGAAATACCTAGTAACGTTTCGGAATTTTTTTTACAGTGTAAAGAAGATGAAAATATCTTCACCCTGATATTTTTTTTTTTTTTTTTTGCACTTGGAAAAACCAATAGCGTATTGAGTAATCTGGGTTCAACAACGGTTTGGCTTTTTAATTTGGCTTTTGCTATAAATTAAAAAGACCATTGTTAGAAAATATTCTTTTAGGCGGCGCGTAGGTGGAAGTATAAAGGAAGGTGCACTAATGTGCTGTTATCCTGGTGGATCAGTCGCCTGTGAAAATGCACACATAAATTTCGATTCCAATTTATTTCCACAAAACTTTACTGGCCCAGTCTGTGCCATGACTCTCCCCCATCGGGCACTTCTAACAATGAAACTATGCTTTTTGATTGAAAAACCAAAATTCAACCTAGACAGTAGATATATTTCAACCATATGGATGATATAGAATGTCATCCACATAGTCATGTCCCATCGGAACCGCATGGGGATTTCAACTCTCTTGTAATTAATAATTAAACGTTCTGATTGACTACACAAACTACGTGAAAGTGCTTTGTCTTGAGCAATTTAGGCAATTTAATGCACTAACTTTCGCTTTTGAGATTGATCCTAGAAAAACAAGTTAAATCTGAAAGCACCAAACCATAACAATGCAAACAATTTTAAATTTATAGCTTGAGGTAATCGAAAATACGATGATCATCTGAATTTAAGTTCTATCTTACAGAAACCTGAGGAACACATCATATTTCATAACATCTCGCACTGTTTGTTTTTCGATCTTTTGACGACTTCTCAAATAATTACTCACAGGACTGCAAACCTTAAATTTCCACGCTGTCGAAGTACGTCCAAGCATAACGTTGCTACAAACGCATTAAGAACTCAATGAACACTTTGTTAAACAAGAGTGATACTGTGTCTGAAGAGTTTTTGGAAAACTCTACGCTTCGCTGCTTCGTCTAACAAAAGGCAATACCCATGCGAATGTTTATTTTTTGGATCTGGATCATAAACTTCAATTATGCTCCAACGCGTATTCGAATGCATCGCATCTTCACGCGTATTTGAAGTGATATCGGATCTTCTAATAACAGATGGCTGAGCCATATTTCATCGAACGTATCTCTGAAACTAGACTAAGAAGGATTATGGTAGAAGTTTAAAGACTTTTAGAAAACAAGTGGAGCCTAAAGTTTGAAATAGTTCGTTTAAAAGTAATTTAAATTCAAACGATAAGAATATGTGGAGTAATGATTAGATTAGATTTATAGATGGCTTGTTGTCGGGTCTTTTTGAAATAAAATAATCGTGTACGCATCGGTAGAAGTATGGTATTGATAAGGCAGAAACAGAGATAGTTTACTCATGAGTTGGTCTTATCGGCCTGTTTCAGTTGATGCTTCAGTAGTTGATAGCAGAAAGATAGATGTACGACTCTGTTGAAATACCTGGTCGTAACTAAGTAACTTAAATTCTAGAAAAAAAAAAATCACGAAAACTTAAGTACATGATATTTTGCACCATGAAGAACCCAGTGATTTGGACATAGGACGTATCACAGAAGAATCATGGTTCAGTGCCCGAGACCCTAACATCCCGCCGAATTACAGCGGCATAAGAGCTAATAAAATGAGCAAATTTTAAGCTTCTACTCCAAATAAACATCCTCATCTAACTAATAGCCGATGATCGAGTAACCCACGTGTTTCAACAATGAAACTCAGTCCTCTGCATGATAATTTGATAATATGTTTTGGTAATGGTAAATATGCGGGGAAAGGCTTTATTGTGACAAGGCTGAACTCGATCCGGTAACTTAACTGTTCTACTGGTAAGACTGTGTCATTTCAGAGGAATAAAGAAACGTAAAAACGGTCAACAAAGAACGCTACCTACTGAAGTTTAGGGTTAATCCCTGGAGTTAGCGTTACAATTTCAACTATCAAAATATGACCAGACAGGCAATGGCTTCGTTCAAATGTAGAAGCAATTTTCACCCTTCATACTTTGACAGGAGATTTTCTAGTTTAATAAATAATTATAATAATAAAATAATGATAAAATAAATATTTTTTTTAGTAAAGGTTAGTTGAAAGTCCATTATCTATATTTAAATATTTTATGTGGATCTCGGAGAATTCATAAAAGAGCTAAAAAAAATCGGAAGGACATTTTTGCATTATAGAAGCATTCTAAAGTTCGTTAATGAGTACCCCCCCCCCCCTCCCTCAGAAACTCTTTTCAGAGTAATTACTTCAAAGTTAATTCTTTAGTAGTCGTTCACGGAAATCACGGGGTATCGACGTAAGATTTTTAGATATTTTCAGCTTTTTTTTTTTTCTTTTTTGCAATTTCATCTTTTCTATTTTTTTTTTATTGGTAAGTATAACAGGAAAACTTTTCATATCTTAGTCTAAATACATTTTGTGGTTTTTTTTAAATAATTGGCAACATGTGTTAAAATCAAACTCTCAAATTCTCGGGGGGGGGGGGGTTGGCACCTCACTGTGTAACTGGTAAAACTATACATTTTGTTTTAAATAGCATAATGACAAGTTTTCCGCAGTTGTATTTTAATTATTGAATTTCAGCTGGCCTTTAGCAAAAGAATTATTGCCTAGTCGACAACACGCTTTGTCCTACCATCTGCGCGGAACTGTCGCCGGAAATACACGCCAAGGTGGCAAGGAAACAAACTGCTAATTTTCAATGACAACAATTAATACCTCTTAGTCATGTCATGTCAAACATAAATAGTAGACTCAAGTGTCAATTTTACGTAATTATCACGTTTTCATTTTAGGTGATAGGACGTAGGTAGAATGTTAAATGTTTGGACACACGAAGCTACCTGTGAAATTGAATATTTCTTTGAAACTAAAGAAAAAAAAGAACAAAAGTCGTATATAGTAATCAGGACATATATATGAAGCTAAAAGAGTTTAGGAAAAAAACTGTTAGAGATGTCGTATAAATAATCCAAATAGAAAACAAAATTATTAAAATCTCAGCATTACTCCAAAACATAAATGAATCAACTGTCTTTTCAAGTAACGAATGTTTGTGCTTGAAAATTTAACGAATCAATTAACCAACGTTTTGATGCAATTGCAAATTGCTGCAGACTCGTGTTTCGGTGTTACAAGGAACACCTTTCCTTCGATGACTTTTCATCCAAAAGCTCACACTTCTTTGCATTGAAAAAGGTGTTCCTTGTAACACCAAAACACGTGTTTGCTGTAAATTTGCAATTTTTGAGCATCAAACAGTTGGTTTATTGATTCATTTAGTGTGCTCAAAGCTTATCACATTTTACTCACAATTGATTTTAAAACGGAGCATTTTGAGTTTTTGACTTATATCGTAATCACCCTTGCAATTAAAATCAATTTTCAGTACACAAAGTATTTGAATAAATCCAACTAAACGAACTATTTATTGCAAGAGCAATCTTAGACTAAATTCAAAATGTGAACCCTCCCTTAATTAAAGCGAATGAGAATTGTAAAATATAAAACCCCAAACATGTTTTAATTTCATATATAATTCCGATTTTCCGATGCTTTTCGATTTTACGAGCTTTTATTTCAATGGATTTTGTCGTGGGTGAAAACAGTTTGTAACATCGAGTGGATGTATTAAATTTATGCCTATGTTCTTAAAACCGATTTTCCTTCTAAGTTTATATAAAACTCACCAACTGTACTCCATACTAAGATTTTGATATCTCTGATAACCAGAGTGATATGCTAGTACGAGTTGCATACAAACTATCAAAAGTAGCATAAAATTATCATAAATTCTCCAAATCCGCGTTCAAAATTACCGGATACATAACTTTCGTCAGGGATCCTACATGTCGTTCCGGCCATTAACTCACTTCTAAACAAAATAGTTGGTATTATCATATTCATAGAGAAAATCAAATCTAATATGCAAGATATTCATCTGTCGCTCCTTCTACACGTTCTTTTGGGTGATCCGACAACTGAACCGGACTGCGAAGTCTTTTGTGATTTTGCCGAGCATTTTGGGACAAATGTGCCATTGATAATGCATTAGTTCGGAAATGAAAACTGAGATAACTGACAAATCTATCTTTCTATTTGATACTTAAGTTAAAATAATGTAACTATGTTTCTGGAGAAAAAAAAAGGGTTAAGATTCGAATGCTTGAAAAACGCTGAAACCCTTCCTGGCAACTCAAGGTCGAATGAAGCAAATGTGAAAGAATTGTAACCCTGACTATGACTGTGATTGGAATAAATAATGTAAAAGCACTTATATTTTTGAGAAAATGAAGATATCGGTGCTTTCGCGAGCTGAAATTTCGCGAATTTTGTATAATTAAGACCGAAAATTCAATATATATTATACAGGTTGTTCCCGTGTAACCTGAGGAACCTCTATTTTTCGCAACCGTTAGTCCTAGATACATACTTAAAACTGCAAAAATGTTCATTATCAGATGCAGAATTCAAATATTGAAAGTTTGAAGGAAAAAAAGTCAGGGTCAAAAAAGACAAATTTAACGTTTTATACGGGCACTAGGTCCCCTAACTTACATTTAGGGAAATAATCTCCGTTGAAAAATAATTCCAACTCAAAACGTTTGATATTAGTACGATCAATATTTACCGACAAATGAAACGCAGCGTTTTGTGACGTACACCACTTCGCACTTGACGTCAATTACACCTTTTTGGGGGAAGTACAGCGGCAAATTAATATTTAAAACTACATGTGCTCATTGAGTGTGTTTTTTATATTTTACGAGCTTTTGTAATGTGTTTTAGCGTATCATGGCATAAAAAAATTTGCTTTTTTTTAATAGCAATGAAAAATATAAATACAGTCGACTCTCGATAATTCAAAGTTTTATAACTTGAATATTCCTTTATCTGGAAATTTTCATTCGGTCCCAAAATAATTCAGTGTTTTTAATTCAAAGTTGCCTCTATATCTCGAACGTACTCCTTTTAAGTCAAAGTTTTTACGATAGTTTCCTCCCTTTTTATGCAGAAAAAATGCAACCAAAATAAGAAAAGGAAAAAAAAAGTTTGTCCCCTTATGTAACACATTGCTTTGCTTATCAGTTTGTGTGAGGGGGATCCTTAACGCAGTGTTGCAAGATTACGTGAGAAGTAGTCGATTGGGCCACTTTTTGTCATGGATGAAAATCTAAAATTTTACTGCTCGGTAATCTTAGAGAGACTTAAAAATTTTGGCAAAAACTGAAAAAGTAGCCTCTATTTTCTAGATGACTCAAATAAACTGCTTTTAGGACAAAAAGACGCTTAAAAGCAAATACGAACTGAAATCAAGATAAAAGAAATTGTTCTTTCCACATATGCAAACTTAACGACGTTTTAAGATGCGATAAAAAAATGTCAGCAGTCAAAAAAAAAAAAAGCTTATTTTTTCGAAGTATCATGATAAAATTCATTCTGAGTTAAAATATGTTTACTTTGTACTAATAATTAATTTTATCCAAATTCTAAATACTTTAGTCTCTCCCTTAAGCAGTATTCCTGAAAACGAAAGCAAAAATTTTTCTTTGGAAGTGCTGGGAAAGGAACTTCCAATAACTCGAACAACCAATCACTCAAAGGTTCTAGCCGGTCTCATAGGACCGAGTTATCGAGAGTACTTTTTTCTTTTTTACTTCAAAAACCTGTCATTCTTTTGAAAGGGCTAGAATTACAATATCATCGTTTCAATGGTCCCTCAAAACTTTGAACTTGACAACCTGCTTGAGTTTTGGCCGCACAAATGTCAAGTTTTATGTGCTACCAATGTTTTTCAATGGTTATTGTTTTCCTCACGACAGTCGATGACAAAGATAAATTTTGAGTGCCATGACGGTTATTAAACAAGGAATTTTTTTTTGTCATTTTGAAGACTTTAAGCATGATTAATACATAAATATTACAATTGATCTCAATCATTAAGGTTAGAAGCTTATTTGGATTATTTAAGAGTGTTCAAGTTCATAGGCGTTATTATCCTACCATAGTAAAATAAAGCATATTGACAAGGTTTTAAAAAATATGATATTCCATGCTTGTTTTCTGCAAAACTGGTGATTTTTTTTCTTTCTTGTAGTAATTGATCAGTACGTTCAATTAATATTAAAATTTGTTGATTCGGATACGTAGTTTTTATTTTATTTCAAATCTCCCTTGGGTAGGCCTTATTACGCGCACCTACCTTATTCCTTAACTTTTCATTGTTAAGCTGTAAAATCCTCAAATGCGTTAAAATGTAATAAAGATGATAAAATTCAGTTAAAATGAATTTTGAATAAATAAGTATAGTGAAATGATAGTCATCAACTTAGCGATGTATATGGAGAAAATTTAGACAAATTAGATTTAGTTTTGTAAGCTAAAATATAATTTAAAAAAATACTATTTCTTAACATTTATAATGAGGCTAATTCCGCATTTATAAAATGCCAAAATGAATTATAGTGTGAAAAACATAGTAAAATTCAGTCAAAATGAATTTTGAATAAAATTGTCGTTCATTATTGCAAACGGATTACATACATACGTGAGCAAATCGCAGAAGTAGAAAAACTACAACAGATCAATCAAGGTAACATCAAACAGAGAAGGGGAGAGTAATTTGTTTCATGACTGCTACGGTTACTCGTTTGCGCACGTAAGTAGTATAGGTCTTACAATCTGTATGTACGGAAGGTGTAAAGCAAGTAAGTACTGCCGATCTCAAAAACCTGTTTTCAACTTGTCAGGTTTCGGTCTTCTTAAAAGTTTTAATGTCATTAGAAGGAAGGGGGAAGAGAGCAACAGGAATGTCTAAAAATTACTTTTGCACTTGTTAATTTAAAGTGTGCATTTATCTACATTCAGTAAACCATCGTAGATATTTTTTTTAAGTATGAAAGGTCGTGGATGATCGGGAAATCACTGTAACTGTTTTGGAACCAATTAAAACTGTAGAAAGGATTATGCTACGGATAACTTTTCCCTTGTCTTGGTGAAAATAGTTCCGCATCACTCAAAAAAGTCATATGGAAATGAGAGGAGATGTGTCTCAGCCCTGCGAGAGAATAGTACAAAAACTAAAACGTTTTTTATTTTATGTTTAGCATTTTCAGCTATTTATTTTTATTTTTAGAAAGTCAATTATACAGTTAATGCAGGTGGTCTTTATTGGATGAATTTTGACTTCCACTTATGTGTACTTGAAACGAAATATTAAAATCCTTATTAATTGATTATCATTGCACGTGAGCAAGTAACAAAAAAAAAAAAAAAAAAAGGACTTTTCAAGCAAAAACTGTAATTGCGGACCATCGGAGAAAATGACACCAGAAAAGGTATGATATGACACAACCTTATAACTATTTCGACCATTCACCTTTTTGGTAAACGCTTTGCATCTAAGGTAGGTGATTAAAAGAGAAACGCATCCCATTCCAAAGCCAGCAATTATTTTAAAAAAATATGAAGACTTGCAGAGACGAAAAAGTAAAACGTGCAGTTTCTTGGTAGTTGGTAATCGAATCAGTGAATGACTTTGTAGCTATTGGATCTTTCAGTTGAAATTGACGTCGAGCAACAGGTGGGAAATAATAACAGAGTGCAGTCATGTATGGAATTGCTTGTGCCTAATTCAGGAACGATTGATAAGCCATTAGGTTTTGAAAGAGGTAATGGTCGTGCCCTCTGGCACCTGTTGGAAACTCGGCGTGCCATTTGTAGATTCCGACAATGAATCAATTACAGGTTAGAAATGAAAGCATGGTCTAAGTCAAATGGTCATTGAAGCTATTAGTACTAAATCGCATCTCATAGCAGTAATCGAGTTTGATGTTATTGATTTCTTTAATCTAGAATTACATACAGTGTATCTACCCATCTCTATCTCTCTCTCCATAGATATATAATTCCAAGAAAAAAACCATTCTGAAATATATACCTACTATATACAAATACAAATACAAATGTGACGACCAGCAACAGGCTCTGGGCCCAGCTAGGCTGGTCCTAGTCAATTAATTAGTCCCCAATGAAGATCAATGGCCCTCTTAAAGCTATCCACTCCCTTGCTCATTACCGCCTCTTCCGGTAAGCTATTCCAAGTGCCCACGACCCTGCTAAAGTAGTAGTTTTTCCTGATTTCCAAGTTAGCCTGAGATTTAAATAGCTTAAAACAATGACCCCTTGTCCTTCTTTCCCCGCAAAAATTTAATCCATTTACATCTTTCAAATGTTGTATAGTATATGCACATGCACATAAATGTATTACGTACAGCGCTATATGAATTATAGCGTCATTAAGCTAAGGCTTTTAACTGTGTACTTTAAATCTATCTTCAAACAAAAATGAAAAATAATATAATTTTGGTGGGAAGCATATTTGGTGCTCAATAAAAAAAAAATCATTCAATGGCAAAATAACTTCGAAATTGTTAATATCAACCACTTATTGAAAATATTTAAAGATATCATTCAGTTTTAAATGTGAATGAGCATTTAGTTGAGATTTCTAAGCAAAAGGTTAACATTTTCTATTTTTAAAAGTTTTTAAATGAATAATTTAGGATTATCAAGGTTTAAAACTGCGTTGAGTAGAATCAGGCAAAAAAAAAAAAAAAAAAAAACCTCAGTCATATATTTTGGACATTTTTTGAATTTTAAAGAAATGTCTCGCATCAAAATTCAACTTTGTATTTATTTATTTATTTATTTATCCTTCTAAAGAAATCATAAAATTTTTCAATTCGAAAAAAAAAAAACTCGTTTCGTTTATTTAATATAATTAATTAATTTATTTTTCTTACTTTTTCCTTTGATGCAATGTATTTTAAATGACTGATTTTACCATGTGAAGTGGAAACGGTTAATTGGTAAATTTATTGATAAAGGATTGTTAAACTAGCGTCGTTCACTCATTTAAAAGACTATTTCACTTCAAAAGAAGTGGTGAAAGTTTGATATGTGATCTTATTGAAACAACCGATTTAGTTATAGGCTGCATATGGGGCTGCACATGGACAGCTCAAACAATTTCACCAAAATGGTTAAAATTTTATAACTCATTTAATTCAGGGAACGGCACTATTAGACACCTGTTCTTTACGCAAAAAAAGCTATTCAAGAATTTAAAACACATTTAACATTTTTTTAAAATTCAAAAACTAGAGGTTCTTTTGAAAACAACCGATTTCATTACGTGCTTCGAATGGGAGGAAAATGACAGTTTTTTACCTAATGATTCAAAAATATTCCACTACATTTTAGTTGTGTCATACTGTTTCTAAGCATGGGTTAAAAACACATTTAATACTTAAAATCAACTCCGAAAACTCGGGGTAAGGACTTCTCAAAACAACCGATTCCGTTATGAGCGCCGAAAGGGAAAATTCAAATTGTTTTATCTAACTTGATTTAAATATCTTCGGCTTAAATTTTAGTTTTGAAGTAAATTGCTATTTGTTCAATAAGACTGGTATCCAACTGATGTCATTCACTGGTTCAAACACTCATTTCTGATTTCAAAAATAAAATAACCCAAAAACTAAAGAAGACTTTCTCGAAGTAACCAAACCAATATTGCATGTTTCTAATGAGAGGATTCAAACCAGTTACTAATGAATCAAAAACTCTTCAACTTTACTTAAATTGATTCTTTAGTGAATTTTCTTTTGCTCCAAAAGACAGGTCGTTCATGGATTTAACAACATATTTCACCTTAAAAAAGAAAAAAAAAAACTTGCATTATTTTCAAAACAATTTAGATACAAGATCCAAACGCCAAGACTCAAACCATTTTACCTAATGATTCAAAAATCTAGTACTTAATGTAAGTTGATTCTAAAGATTATATATAATTGCAGTCAATGAGTTTATCTTCTTGCTGTTCCTATGTAATGTGATACTTCGTGATGGATTGCCGAATCATAGATAAATATTCACCACACACGCCAGTGACTTTCTTCATTTTGCATGACTGTTACTGTGAAGACGTACAGACATCGTGTGGGGCCTGAGTCCATAAATTTAGTGAAAGAAACAGGTCTTGATAACCTAATAATAGATTGTTCTACATTCAGAGCTCGATCATCTCAAAAAATATATATTTCTTCTTCTCTTTGGGCATACAGTCTAAGAGTGACGTCTTAATGTTATTAAGTGAAATACAGTTAATGTAATAAAATTATCATATGCCTATCTTCAGATTGACTAAATGTGCAGGATGTTTTATCATCCGTTATTAGTTTATGTATATTTCATATAATATTGTCGATTTCATATAATTAAAAGTATCAGCACTATTATCGGGTGCGGGAAGGTAATTTCTATCTTCGGGATTCTTTTTTTTTTTTTTTGGTTGATCTCTCAAGAGTTCTACAGTTTGCATGTGCACTTCTCATACACTCACACTACTGCTTCAGCATCCAGCAGCACTTATACTATACCCACTTATTGTGGATATTTAGGGTTTTTTCAGAGTTACAAGGTATTAAGTAACGTTACAGTATGCTGTGTTTTTTTTAGAAGATATGCAGTGGTCAGGAAAGTATGTAGCTGTCAATATTGTGCTTTGTTACCAGAAACGTATAATATGAATAAATACGTAAGATAGACCCTAAGATATGTTTATGAATGATGAGTTATGTTTTATATCATTTGTATTTTTATGACATAAAAACTACTTTCATTTCTTTAAACAGTTTTAACATATGACACACGAATCTTTTAGCGAACAACGGTACTTAAGAAGTAACTTTTTTAACAGTTCCAACTGTTTTGTTAACTCTTACAGTTTTTCTGAGCATAAAATTGTCAGCCACGCTATTCAAAAATTTCTGACCCAAATTGTACATGAAAATGAATGGCAAAAAACAGAAAATAGCGCACTTTGAATCTGTTGAAATATAAAAAAAAAATAGCCAGAATTATTTGTTACAAGTTATGAGAATGATTTTAGTTCAATGTTTAACAAACGTAAAAACTACGTATGAGACATATGTTTTTGAGTTTTGTGTAAAAGCCTACTTCGAAGTTACTTTTTTCTGCTCTTCCGCTGCTATTTTCATCCACTTTTCACACAAATATGAACAAATAATTTCATCTATTAAAATTATTCTGATGCATATTACTTAAAAGAAGAATGACTAGAAAATACTGCTCGGAGAAATGTATTAATAACATAAGTATTGAAACTGGCTGAAACTCAGTGTTATTAAAAAAAGAAAAAAGAGCAATAAAACATACATTAGAAGCTACGTTACTTAAAAAAAAATAATAATTAAAGAATTTTTAACAATTTATATACTACTGACAGCAAATTCCTAAGTTTTTAAAGCGCTGAAAATATAATACATTTTTCAGTGTAAAAGATTGCTTAAAGAGTTACTCTTTTAATTGTCCTTGCAATTCAGCTATTAAAACTACATCCAAGCTACTAAAATAGCATATTGACCGACATGACTAAGAAAGAAGAATAGCAAAAAAAAAAAAAAAACTAGGTATGTATAACGTGATGATAAAACAAGAAAATAATTTCTGCTAATAATAAAGCTATCTCGAGACCCAGGACCTTTCTTATCACTTGACCTAGCATGGAGCAGGTAACAAACTATCACCTAGGCCTAATAAAAATTGCTGCCTCAGAGCAAGCACAAAGGAGAAAAAACCCGATTTC
Source organism: Uloborus diversus (assembly GCF_026930045.1). NCBI lineage: Eukaryota > Metazoa > Arthropoda > Arachnida > Araneae > Uloboridae > Uloborus > Uloborus diversus. Next base: position 21,502,909 of record NC_072738.1, read on the forward strand.
CTTTTTATCTTGCACAAGGCATCAAAAATATGGCACGCTTTGCAAAAATATTGGCCTCTACAAGCCGTAAAAAGGATCTTCATCGTAGGAGATCTAAGATTCCTCTATGTTTATGATGGAACTATGAGTTGTGGATGGTGCGCAAGTCTTGTTCCTGCGCTCTATGATTTAGAAGATGCTATAAATGGTGTGCTTAGTCATGCTGCTTTTAGACAGTAGCTATAGTTTTAGACAGCATGTTATCACGCAAACACGATTAATGACTCTTTTAATGATGGTAAAAAGGTGAATGTAAGATTCGTTGAAAATTTATACATGGTGATGGAATTTTAGATATCCGCTATGCTGGGCACATGTCTAAACTAAGGAATGTAATACAAAGTAAAAACATAAGGCACAAAGAATTTAATTAATAGTTTATTTTAAATGAACAAAAATAAGTGAAGTTTACTTAATCCCGATTCCGAAAGATATATACATGTTCGGGGGGGGGGGGGGTTGAGTGGATATGTCTGATGTGTTCTTTGCGCGTGTCCATTTTTATTTCTTTCCAAAATCGAAATTTTGCATCATCTTATTCGAAGTTTTGTGCTCTATTCAGAAGTATAAGGATTTTGATAAAAAAAATTTCATTTTCTAACCGCATAAATTATAACCCAATAATTAAGAAAGACACAAAAAAAAAAAAAACTTAAAAATCATTCCCTGGCTAATTTATTTTTGAGACTTAGTGCCCTTCGCCTCGTTATTGAAAACTTTATGTGTTATCTTAAGAATGTATTTGAAGATTGATTATTTTATTGTTGCTGGGATTTTTTTAAATGACTGTGTTACCTCAAAGTTTGGCAAAGATTTTGGTAATGAAAAATCAAGTTGCGTCTACGACAACGTAGTGATTTATTAATAAACTGAAAAAACTCTAACTTATTGATTTAGTTCTAAAACAAGTATAGAGAAAGAGTTCACCAAACTTAACAGGCCACCATTATCATTGATTCACTCAACGTATCTTAATACTTTTCTAAAACTTTAAAAATAGCTAGTATATGTACTGCGTTAAATTCCCGATTATTCGTGAGTTGTTTGTCCATTTTGCAGATTTAGAACAATTTGTAATAATTGACGCGTGCGAGAACTCAATTCTTTATATTCCGAATTTAATCCTCTCTTATAGAATGGGAGAACGATAGATGTATTAATAGTTTAATGTGCTGACACGATGTTCCCGATTATTGGTGTGCCATTGATTCCCATTTTGTAGATTGGCTATGTAGTATAGATTGTAATATTTGACACGACAGAGATTTCAATTCTTCAAATTCATTACTCACTTATACAATGTGAGGTTGGTAGATTTATTAATAAATGTACTGGCCCTAAATTATTATTGGTGCGCTTATGTTATCCATTTTGCTGATAATTTGCGTATACTGTAATAATTGACACGCGTGAAAATTCAATTCTTCAAACTTCGAATGGAATTATCCCTTTTGAAACGGAAGAGTCGGTGCACTTCTCCTTGCCTTCTCTCGTTCTACGAGATGTATGTCCTACGGTCAAATTTTTCGTCTGCGTTATGGAGCAAAAAGATCATTTTCACTCATGTTAAGTAAGGTAAAACACCAGTAGTGGCCAGTGCTTAAGTAGTGGCCACTTCAAGGTTTATCTTTGAAAAAATAAGTTTGCAGGTCTCTCAATGGATTCAAAACTGCATGAAAGATGCCAGAAGTATTGCTTCCTGCACGTTTGAATCCATTGGGAAGCCTGGAATCCTATTTTTTCAAACATAATTCTTGAGGTGGCCACTACTGAAGCACTGGCCACTATTGGTCTGATTACCTTACTTTAAGGTGACTGAAATATCAAAATGCACCGCCTGAAAGTTCCGATTATTCGCGTGCTGATTCTCCATTTTTCAGTATATAGGCATAGAAACCTATCTTATCTTTTTGGATGAATATCAATATATCGAGATGCTTGTTGATATTCATCCAAGGGAAAGGGAATGAAACATGTGGATTAAGGAGCGAACCAGTTATTTGCAGAGCACATCAGTTAGAAAGGAACTGGGTTGGTGAGCACGTTCCCAGAAGAAACATGAATGTATGAACCAGCAATGTCCTACTTAGACATTGAATAAAAAGACTGAGGAGGAGCCACAATGTCGGTGAACAGATGAGACCGTCAATTTTTTAGAAACAAAATAAAGAAGAACGGCAGTGATCGAAATCATCTAGACTAGAACAGTGGTACCCAACCTTTTTCTGCTCGAGGGTCGGACTTCATATTAAAATTATTTTTGCGGGCAGAGCACATACACAGCTCAGTTTCAAAATAGTTGAAAATTTTCTGCTTGTGATTGGAAAATACTGAAGCAGAAAGAAAATTGAAAAACACCAATCGTTGTTATCATTACTATGCTTCTTGTATTAAATGTCATCTGTTTTTCAGAAACCAATTTCTCAATACTTGGCTCCAAATCTGCAACATTGTCATTAATCCTCATTTTCGATTTGTAGTATTAAACGAAACAACTCGCCACAAGGCTCAGCTTCGCGGGCCGGATGTGACCAGCGGGCCGTAATTTGGTTGCCGCCGGTCTAGAGGGATTCTCTTAACCTACAGTGAATAGAGTCTGATAATAATGATGATATTGCATATAAAAATATTACAGGCGAATATACATGCTTCTTTGTTCAATAACAGAATAACGCATTTTGATACGTATCTTTTCTTCAAATCCCCAGTCGGACTTTCATTTCTTTAGTGAAACAGGGGAATAATACAGGAAGTTTGAAATAAATGAATTATCCAACGTTTTGAAACACAAAAATTGCAAATTACTGCAGACACGTGTTTCGGTGTTACAGGGAAAACATTTTTTAACGCAAAGAAGTATGAGCTTCTGGATGAGAAGTCATCCGAGGACTCGGTTCTTTTCTGCATTTCTGTTTGGCACAATGCTTCCGTACATAATTTTTTCCCGTCGGTAAATGTATTGCTAATTTAGTCGGAGTGGTTTCATTTTTCTACAATTTGCATTGTTTATGGAATTTCTTGGAAATTTATTACTTAACGTTTTTTTCCTGATATAATTTTTATTTCATTTCGGCTCCAGGTGTCATTTCGTCTTATTTGTTTCGTTAGTGTCCATTTTTTGGTATGTATACTGTCCCCTGTTCCACCGGGTTGCTTACCTAGGATGACTTTTCATCCAGAAGCTCACATTTCTTTACAATGAAAATGATGTTCCCTGTAACAGCGAAACACGTGTCTGCAGAAATTTGCCAAACAGTTGGATAATTCTTTCATTTAATTTTAAAGCACAAAGATATTTATTCGTTACAGGAAGTATACTTCTTCCCCTCTCTCCTTCTAAGATCTGGACTGCCTCAAGGTCTTTTTTTTTTGTCTGCCAGACAAGGCTACTTTAACCTAATTTTTGCTTTACACAACTACTGATCAATATACTATGTTTTTTGAACTTTCCTTGTAAAGATGGACATAAATAACCAGGAATTATCGGGAGTTCAGCCTTTTTGATTCATTATTTTACTAGACACGATTTTGCTAAACGTTTCAGTAAGCTCATTCGCTTACCTATTTCCTTCGCCTACAATCTCGAGTAGCGGTTATTATAGGAAAAACCCAAAACAAAACATAGATAATAACCCACGGATGACAACCGAAGTCATTATTTTAACCATTTAAAAAAAGAACAATCCATCTTTACGGAAAAGGAAATTGTTCACCCCTTTTTAATGTGTTAAAAATTCTCACTGAATAAGAAGTTTGTCAACTTGATAAGATGTATCGTTTTAATGATAACAGATTGGCGAGGAAGCAAGGATAGGACATGGAAATGAATGTACGGTTGGCTAGTTTCTTTGTGATTTGCTCGGAACGTGCTCAAACATTTCAATTAATTTTCAGGTTCGTAATTCCGTGATTGTTTTTAATTCAATGTTCCCACTGAAAAAGTGGCTAATAGATTGTAAATCTAAGTTTTGGAATCGCTCATTGAGATGGGGTAGGGGGGCAAGGACGCCACGAAATTAAAGTTTTGGGAGGTCACAATATCGTAATTTGGCGAATGGAACTCCACATTTTGCCGAATGTTGATAATTTTGCCGAATGATGATGACTTTGGCGAAAGATGATAATTTTGCAAACCGTCAGACAAAATTTTCCGAAGGAAATTTTTGGAGGTCACGGTGACCTCCCATGACTTTCCCTCGGGGCCCTTCTGGAATGGAGGGGGGAGACCTTCGTTATGTTCAATACTTTGAGGTTTTTGTTTGTGAGTTTTATTGCTTGAAACAGTTGTGCCCCAAAACTTTTTTTTAACCCGCTATTCACACTTTAAAGTAAGATGAACAATGCGTGCCTGAACACATAAGAATTTCAGATTTTCCTGGACAGCATAGATAATATCAAAAATAGCAGAAAAATACAAACTTAGAAGTGCTGTCATGACTACTTGATGTTTTACTAATAAAAGAGAAGTTTGTATATTTCCTAAAGACCAACTTATGAATATTTGACACCAAATTTGTGCAAAAGTTTGACCAACACACCCCCCTCCTCCTTCCCAAAAGAAAACGGTAAATGAAGATTAAAAAAAAACATTCGTGGCAATTTGGTGGATTCGTGAGTTGACTGACGAGTTTAGATAGGGGTTGCTGCCAAATTGTCTAAGAAAGTTTCGCAGTTGTTTTGAAAAGTTTTAGAATAGGAGATGATAACCAGCGGACAGCGGAAAGTCAAAAACTGTACCGTTAATCTTGTGAGTAAATATTACTGCTACAAATTATTTGAAAATTATTTTTCTGCCGCTAACAGTGTCTTAGACGGAAAAGACGTTTTCAAAATTGAACGCTTCCAGCAAACAAAAGAAGCCGTTTCATTCTTAAGAAAGATTTCTCGACCAGTGTAGCAAGTGCAGCAACTTGGTGATGAAAAATGTAATTGGAGTGGTTCATGAAAGATATCACTCATTTTTAAATGTTTTTGACCCCTCCTCCCGGTTACATTTCACGATACTTCCCCCCTCTCCTGTCACATATTCCTCTGTTTTCATAAGTATATTCTAAAAAATGCGTGATGTCACACTTCTTTTTACCCCTCCCTCCCCCTTGTTCACCAGTCAAATCGTGAAATCATTTGTGGACTCCTTCCCCCCTTGATGAATCAGCCCAGAAACGGTAGGGGAAAAAAAAAAAAAAAACAACGGGCACTGAATTATTACTTTTTTTTTTCTCTTGAGCTCAAATGATATTTGCACCAAATTTCAATGACATTTCGTTTATTAGAATGAGCCCTACTTAGCTTCAGTTCTATCACCATTATGTACTTGAAAAAAAAAATGATTAAAATTAATTATTGTAGTGGTAAATATTGACGGAAGTTAACAAAAGCATTGGATGACTTCAATGCGGTTTGACAAGCATACCTAAATAAAATATGGTTATACCACTGTCAAAGAACTAAATTATCTTCGTCAAAGAAAAAAACATCGTCTTCTCGGGGTCCCTTAATTGAGAAAGAAATTATGCTAATTATTTCTGGATAGAATACGTGACAAAGATAAGATATTGATGATATTGATGAATCGATTAGCATGTCCATGGAAGTTGAGTTGGTATAGATTATTTGGTTAATTCCAAAAACTATAAGCTGCTTATCATCCTATGCTCTAAGTAAGAAATTCCTTTCTTATTTTGTTCTAAGGGCATGGAGATTAGGTACGTTAAGTAAGGTCCAACTTTGTTTTTTTATTAAATGTTTCACGTCTCCCATACTTTGAATACTTGTTGATGAAGTTTAAATAATTGTTGCCGATATTACGCTAATGATGCAAGACAATTAGAGCAATAATTGCTGCTTCGTGGAATTTATTATCCGTTCTTAAAATTGTTTCATTAATAGAGATTATTTACTGCATCAATGTACATAGAAATTTAAACGATGTATGTTAGTGCGAAAATTGTCAAAAGAAAATTACGGTAATTCTTTGCTATTTAGTGTGCATTTTTTAGCTATTGGATTGTTTTTCTGCATTTTGAACTGTCTTTTATTCGAAAAGATTTCACACTGCAACTATTTTATTTATTTTATTTTTTTTATTATTTTTTGTTTGCTTTTTAAATGTCCATGTCTTTAGAGTTAGCAGGGGAAAAACCCCGGAGGGGACGAGTTATGGAATTACGTAAACTGGTTTTATTCGGTCCATTGCCTCTACTTTTTACTTTTCTCTTTAGGGTCTCCCGTACCTATCACTTTGTGGTTTAACCAGTTGGATAGGACCCTGAAGACTGCTGATTTTTTGATCCAGACCAGAAACCGAGCAATCCCTTCTCCAGCCCCCCCCCCCAAGAGGTATCGTTTCACCCACTGCCTCTACTTGCACCCAACAGCGATATTACTGACTGTCAGTTGTTACCTTATATGCTGCAGTGCTGCACGATTTGAATGAAGAAGCCGTTTTCAGCATCACTGGTTCAAGAAAAATTCCATTTTAGTTACAGTGCATAATTACCATACCTAAGAGATTACCCCCTTCCCCCCTCCGCAGTGTGTATGCTCGATCGGCATAATCTCTTTACTGATAAAGTGTCAATTTTGATATTTTAATTATATTACATGTTTATTTGATGAATAATTTAAATTAAGAGAAACTACGTCGTCTATTTCTGACACTGCGCCAGTGCCGAATCTACGATTTTTTCGAGCTGGAACATATCTTGAAACTACCTCCAAAACCCAGCCTTCTTTTAGTTTTTACTCTCAATTTCAACGGGGAAAGAAAAAAGGAAAGAAAAAAAAACAGAAATAGGATGAATTTTTCTCATCCTTGATGTTGTCGCCCTGGGCAAGGATCCCGGCTCGCTTCCCTCCAGATCCGGCACTGCACCGGGCTACAACAAATTCTTTTTGAAGGTACTTCATCACATGAGCTTAATAAACAGCATTTGAACGCAGTTACAAGTTACAAATACAACTTTTTGAAGAAAAAAAAATTTAAACGTGATTTTCATCCTCACTCCGCAATGAAAGTATCCTAGCAACCGATTTTAAGCGTCACACCCCACGGACACGCCCTCTCACTGATGAGACCCCGTGCGATCGCTTTTTCAAACCGAATATTCACAATAAATCTGTCAACGTCCCGAATTCTGGAGTCAAGCTGACGGCTATGCTCCGCCTCCGTAGTTGAAATGTATAGCTGAATTAAAATGCTAGTTGCACTGGCGAGGAAACTCGGTGTTTGCATGTTAATATTCTGAAAATAGTTGGTTGTGTAACGCGAATGCGGCTTTTTTTTCTGTTTGATTTTTTACTCAGCAAAAAAAAAAATATTCTAATTTTATTTTTGTTGAAGGTACAGCGTATAGTCAGAAGTCAACGAAAAAACACTGATATAGGGTACATTTGTCGCTGTTTTTTTTTTTTTTCTTTTTCTGTTTTAAATTCTTTTATTGTCGCCCCCCCCTCTCTCTCTTTTTTTTTTGTAACAATATAAAAAAAGTTACCAATGTAAAGTGCGATGCCATTGCGTTGAAATTACACCCCTAATTACAAACCAATTCATCATCCACGGGATTGGGTGGCACGAGTTTTACTGAAATTATAATAAACGGAGCAAAAAGGCCGACTAAACCGGAGTGCAGGACAGTACCCTTGCACATTTTCAAGGACGTAAAAAACCGCTTCTCCATGAACAGGAAAGCAGATATTACTTAAAATACACAGATGTTACTACTTACATATAAAATCGTTACTTGTTTTACCGCATATATAATGTTTAAATGTCTAATGAATTATCAGAATTTATTCCCAACTGTAAAGGTATTGCTTTTTAGCAAATCAGCAATAGGTCTTTAGAAGGATCTTTTCATACTTCACTAGCTCTCTGCAGTAGTTTTAAGCTTGGTATGGTACAATATTTGTACCAGAGATATATTAAACGTCAATCTACTGATGCAAACGCTTTTGACCAATTTAGCTGAGTCTTAGATTATTCTGAATTGTGACTTCCGAGAACAAATTTTCTACCGCACAAATGACGCATCAATCTTGGCTCAAAGGTTTACTGCTAAAGGCAGTGATTTCAAGAAACTTTGGTTAGTCTAAGTTTGACTGATTATCCAAAATGAAGGTGATGAAGACGTTCGAATTTCAATCTCGAAAGTTTCTGGTGCTTTCTCTGTTACATGAACCTTTTCTTAAACTCCTCTGCTCGCTTAACCTTCTTCAAATTAAGATTGCCACGTTGCACAAAAAAAGGTGGTACAGTTAAACCTGCGTAAGTTGACCACTTGCGGTGCACTACTTTAGTGGCCAACTTAAACAGGTGGTCAACTTACAAAGTTTGATTTCTATGTTAAGGGCTAATTTCGTGCCTGAAAAAAGCTGTCAACTTAGACAGATGGTCAACTTCACAGGTTTTACTATACACGTTCTTGCTACGAATTTCAATGTACCATCGTAGTGTTTTTGACTGCTTTATTCCTGTTCAAAGCGTACCTCAAGAGCAGCCCCTCCCCTATTACTAATTTAAACTTTTCATTTATAATTGCCTTCCACTGTTTAACGCACTGTCAGAAGTTGTAAAATAATTCTGTGAATAACATGAAATAAATTACTACGAAATACTCTTAATGATAATGCTTCACCCATGTTTAAAGAGAAAACTTGACAACAATTTCCTCTAGTAACGCCCCTATTCGTTTTTTTTTTTTTTGTTCTGCTAAAAAGCTGTCAAATTTTGTATGCCATAAAATGTATCGGTGTGTCTTAAACCCCTAGGATACACCGGAAACTGTTGTCAGGTGTTCAAAGCCTGCGACGTTGCGCACATATTGATGAAAGAAACCATGATGAACGATATATCGATAGCAGCATGTCCTGAACAACTAAACTCATCTTCGATTCCGGTGGGGAGAAGCGAGTGTCGGATTTTCCGACGGTAGAGTGGGGTGATGACGTGTAATTACTTTTTGAAGGTAGGCGTGAATGATTGCTGATACACCACGGCATTAGAAGTGACTAAATGTGGTTGAAAGCTTTGTCAGCTAACAAACAAAAAGTAGTTCTTCATTTATGATAATTGGAAAGGTTCAAATAGTTAGGTGTTTAAAATGCGGAAGACATATTGGACAACGTTTTAGACTTAAAAAATTATGGCTTTTTTATTATTCCATCATTGCAATTTATAAGCTTGTTATTAAAAATTAAAATGCTTTCGTAACTTCGTAAACTTAAGTAATTTAAAATACATTTTTTTCTTTCCTATATTCAATGAATTGAATTAAATTTAAAAATTAAGAAATGCTGCCTTTAACTTGCATCAGTTATAGTTTGTTCTTAAATATCAAGCGATTCGTTTTTAAACTTTAAGAGGCTACATGGCGACTTTGCACATGGCAAATGTCGCCAGAGACAAATACTATTATTTTCGTCCATTATACAAAAATTAGCTTGGGTTATAACGTCAGTTTCGAAATTACACTTTTTTCTGCACAAAATTCAGGAAAGTGTCGGGTATTCTAATGAGCGCTGAAACTGCTTTATTTATAAAATTTCCATAGAAAATTCAGAAGTAATAGATTTCTAGGTAGAATGAGATTAGTTTCGTTAACGAGATACTATTTTTTTTTTTTTTTTTAAATTCGGATTGAGTTGAAAAGACGCACAGGTTTATTTAAAGAAATTTATCGATAAAGAAATAAATCGATTGCAAAAATATAAAAACCTCTTAGATTTTCAAATTCCATGAAAACATCCAGCTTTTAAGTAAGAGTTAGATAAAGATTACTTATTTAATCAATACAAGAGCAACAGTACTGGAAAAAATGTATTTTTTTAAGTATGGAAAATAGCAAAAAAACCGTTTGCTGCCAATACAAAAATATTTGTTCCATCAGTATTAAATGCAAAGTTGCGACGTCGAAAAAAAAAAAAAAAAAAAGAACCGGCTCCGATTCCTTTTCTCAAAAACACTTCAACTGCGACTTCGTAGCCTTCTCTAGACTTGAGATCTCGGATTGAAAATGACCGACTCAGGCTATAAGTCGTGAATTGTAAAGTCTCCGCCTCCCGACTCTTACTCCGACTTTTTTACTTAAAAATCAGTTGGAATCGGACTCCATGATAAGGATTAAAAAGGTGCAGATAATGTTTAATGCTAGTTAGAACTCTAAGTAATGATTATGTCACGTGAACTAAGCTTTCTGAATTTAAGAAAAAAGGTCACAACACTGAGTTTCAAGTACAAATAGCACAAAACAGTTATTGTTACAAAACGATTAAATGCTACTGTCAATGAAATCAGAAATTGAATTACCCTATAAGAAAATTATTGACTACCTAATAAATGGCAGAATCGCTAGTACTGTATCAAATGAAATGTCTAGAAACAGAATTACAATTTAACGTTTAAAGATAAAATCATCCTTCAATCAATTAAATGTAATTCAACCACTTTAGACATCTGTCAAACGTTTGCAGTTTAAAAACCACCAATTGGGCACAACTTAAAAGAAGTGTTCCATCTGTCATCTGCATCAAAAGCCATAAGTAGAACCTTAATCCCCTCCCACAGCTACGTTGGAAGGAATGCACATATTTGCCCCTATCCCCTTTAGACTCCCCCCTCCTCTCTTACAAGTTTGAGAAACAGCTAATCAAAACAAAATGACTATAAATGTTGCACACCAGTAGATTAGTTACTTAACTTGTGACTCTAAATATTTTAGATCATTTTTAGTGACATGAAAAACAAGTGTCAATAGACTTAAGTAAGCGTATAAAAGATTAGAAAATAAATAAAGAAGCACAGGTAACTTTTTTTAGAGATTTTTTTCTGGATTTGGACGCTGGGAGCAATTGGTGCTAACGGATAGCTTCCAATGACTTTCATACAATCAAAACTGCTTTTTTGGGCCATTTTACTATATTCATTCAGCTAGCAGTACCCGCACGGTTTTGCCCGTAGGAGAAAATTAAAAGGTCATTTGGTTCGCCTGTATATTTACAAATAATGGATGATGAATTTCTCGCCAAATTGCTATGCTAATTTGCTCGCCCAAGTTACAGTTCCACGTTTTGATAATTTGGTAATTTACTCGACCATGTTATGATAATTTGCTCGGTAAAATCTTCTTAAAATTGGAATAAAAAAGAACAAAATCGAACTTACGAAAAATCGCTTCGAAGTGCTTGCCCCTATGCTACGAACTAATTTTGTGCCAAATTTTCTGAAAATCGGCCGAACGGTCTAGGCGCTGTGTGCGTAACAGACATCCAAACATACCGAGTTTCATATCCAGAGATACAGAGTTTCAGATATCCAGAGATCCTGGCATACAGACTTTCAGCTTTATTATTAGTAAACAACACGCTGGAATGGAGGTTATTTTTATGATTTCTCGAAAGTAACATTTTTTTTCTTGTTTTTAATTCTTTGAAACAAGTCCTTTACGAATTTGAATTCCAAAAAATATTATTTGATTTTGGCAGAAATGAATTCAAGTGTTTTTCTAATTTTTTCGTAGTGAATTATGGCATTGCTTGAAAAAGTATCTGATTTCCAATGTCTCTGATCTTAGCAATACCCGTTCGAAATTCAACCTGATTCTTCCAGCGTTGAAAATCAAAGGGTAAATTTCAATATGCGGCTGCGAGTAACCAGTCTATATCATAAAAATTGCTTCAGTGTTTATTGATGCAATTTGCAATGCCTCACCTAACGCTTTTCTGTTCATATATCAGTCATTTTATTTCCCAGAAAGCAGTGCTACTTGAATAATGCATTACGGCCCATGCACACCCAAAGCTTTAATAAAAGGGGGATGGCTGTCCGTGCCGCGAATTTCAAAGGACAGCTGAACCATTAATCTAGACAAGCTACTAACGTGCGAACAGCGTCAATGCGTGGACGACCAAAGTTGGCAATCAGGTTGATCTTTGACCATTCTTTAGTCTTGCAGTTCGCTGCACTGTTTTCGCCAACGGAAGATTTGAATAGGAGGAAAACATAGGATTTTGTTCTGCAAAATTAACCGAAGTTAGAAAATTAGTGTTTGATGTTGAAAATGAAGCATCGTTTTCTGATTTTTTCTTGCCAAGTCTCAAAGCTGGTGGGGGGTTTTCGGCAAAGAAAAGATCAAATGAAGAAAAAATAACCTTTTCTTTTTTTTCTTTTTTCTTTCTTTTTCTTTTTTTTTTTTTGCAAAAAATAGCCAATGTGAAAAAATTTAATGTTTGATATGATATTGAAAATAAAGCATCATTTTCCGATTCTTGCTTGCAAAGTCTCAAAGCTGATGGAGTATTTTCGGCAAGGAAAAGATTAAATATATAGAAAGTATTCGATTTTTTCTAAAAAAAATTTGACTATCTTAGAAAATAAAAGTTTGAGGGCAAAAATAAAACACCCTCTTCTGCTTTTGTCCCTAAGTCTATAAGCTGGTGAAATATTTTCAGTAGTGAAAAGATTAAATAAAAGGAATATATATTCGAATTTTTCTTCAAAATTAGATGATTTTTGACAGTTCGTTTTATGGTGAGATTCTTGCTCGCGAAATTTTAAAGCTGGTGGAGTATTTTTGGCAGTGAAAAAACAAAATAAGAGGGAAATATTCGAGTTTTTTTTTGCAAAATTAGGCGATGTTAGAAAATTAAACTTTTATAGTGGAAATCCACGTTAAACGTCATTTTCCGATTATTTTTTCCCAGCCTTGATTTAAGGTTAAACATTTTTTTCCAGGGGAGCGATTGGATGAAAATATCATACATACTTCTTTGGAAAATGTAAGTTATGTTACAAAATCAGTAATTGTTAAACTTAATTTGCTGAGTCTTGCTTCTTGGCATCAATAGCTGACGGAACATTAGGAGGGAAAAAAATCGAAGTTGAGCATCACTTTCTAATTCAAACCTGCTTGCTTTGATTTTAGGTGAAAAATTCTTGCTAGTGAAAAGCACATATAAGTCATGCATATTTCTTCGAAAATTGCAGTTTATTATATTAAATCAGCATTTCATACATTTGGTCATTCTTGTTTACCAGCCTCAATATTTGCTACTAGAATTATTAAATAAAAGAAAAAATCTTAGAATTTTTCTAGAATATTATTCGATGTTAGAAAATTTGAATTTGGTAATCAAAACGATTGTTTGCATCACTTACTGATTAGAACTTGCCAGTCTTAACTATAGGGGGAAAATTCTTGCCAGTGAAAGGGTTTCTCATAAATATTAAGCATATTTCTTCACTGATGTAGCCTGGAGAATAAAATCAGTATTTGTTAAGTACCATTTACTTATTCTTGCTTTCCAGTCTCAATATTTGCTACTGCCAAAGTAAAATAAAAGAAAAGATTCCGTTTTTTGGACAAAAGTAGTCGAAGTCAAGAAATTAGGATTTGATAATGAAAATCGGCGCCAAGCATCATTTCCCAATTCCTTTTTGCCAGCCTTGATTACGGGTGAAATCCTCTTGCAAGTGAACACAAAATGCATAAAAATATCGTACACATTTTTTCGAAAAATATAGTTCATAGTATAAAATGAGCACTTGTTATGAACTATTTGCTGATTCTTGCTTGCCTATACACTACTTACTAGTGGAAGAATTATGTAAGAAAAATATTCTATTTTTATTCGGAAACGGTGTTACAAAATTATAATTTTTAATGAAAAACGTCGTTAAGTATTATTTTCAGATCCTTGCTTGCCAACTTTGAGAGTCTGGGAAATATTTATTCTAGTAAAGGGATTTTAAAATGAAAATTTGAGTTTTTTCGGAAAAATAAGCCATTAAATAGTCAAACTTTAGGTTAACATTTTAATTTTTTTTCCTGCAATATTTTACTTTAGGAAGGGAATTTGTTCAAAAAAATTAAGAGTAAAACATTGTTGAATTATTGTGTAAAACCATTATCCATTGTTGCTTTAAAAAGGCCGGCACATTTTTTTTTTTTTTTTTTTTTGAATGAAATATTTCATCTATTTCTCGTACTTCTTGTTTGCAGAAGGAATTGCTGCAAGAAGAAAATGCTATGAAGTATATTTTTTTTACATCCCAAGTTTTATTATAATTCTCTAAATAATATTCTCTTGAGAATAATATTTAAAATTTTGCATCGTTAATGTTTTGATTAACATCCGCTTTCAAGATTGCTGTCCTATTTCTAGAATCGAAAAGCAATTTAAATGAAAGCAATAATTTTGACAAAATTACGTCTTCGAAAGAAGGATGTTAGAAGCATTTCTAAAGAATAGTTTAAGTTACTTACAAACAACGGCCTGGAGTAAAGTTATAAGTAAATAATTCGATGAAAAATCAATACTACTGTTTGATATTTGGATTTATATACATATATTTTTTTTAAACTATGGAACATCATTACGACGAAATAATCTTGAAACTTTTTCACACATACATTACACAGGCCAACAAAAAACATTTTTTTCTTTGGTGCCCAGAGTTTGAGAACTGATTTTAGACATGCTTAGGGCTCTGAATCGAAATATGAAATTAGTTTTTCTCTAGCAGCTCTACTTTTTTAGATAAATGCTGGTGTTTTACCCAAAATGTGCAGTTTTAGCTCCATTTTGCGCACTTCTAAAAGAAGTCTAGGCTTCTTAAACAAGGATTGCTTCTGGTATATTTACCCTGTTGTCAGCCTGCAGTCTAGTAACTTAAAGGAAAATTCACCGGACCCAGTAAAAGTTTGACAAGTTTAGTAATAACGCTTCAACAAGGTAAGTCAATTTGTAAGTTCTTGACTTGCATATATTCGCTTCTTGCGATGTGTGATGAGATGGATCTTTGTATACAGTGTTTTTCAGAGCCTGATTAATGTAGTGGTTGACCTGAAATAAACATTTTTTGTTGAGTCCTCTGAAGTCAAACCGTATAAACATAAACATTAATGGGGAACCACCATTTCAGGGCTGTTGAGGTGTTTTACCACTCGTTCAAAATATTTGTTGGGAGGCAGATTATCCCACACTTAAGTACACGTAAAAAAGGTAAAGAAATAAAGGAGAAAACTTAAGAAAATGAAAGAAAATTAAGGTAAAGTTTTCTTAAGTAAGACTACTACAATTTTAGTCATTTTGAGGCTCTTAAAAATTAGGGACCCATGTCCAAGAGCCTAATTGGACTGTTTGGTAATCAATCTCTTATTATTTGTACAATACAATAGGAATAAAAAATTCCTGTTTTGTGTTTTATTTGGTCTATAGATGTAACTTCAACCTGTTTTATGTATATTTATATGCTATATCTTAGAAATTTGAGCTTATGGGCAAAAACTGATGTCATATTTGAACTCAGGATACCAAATTCATACGAAATCAGTTCCAAAAACCCCAGTATCAAAATCATTGTTGCCCTGTGTTATCATAAATCTTATGAAGTAGAAATATTCTGCAAAATCTACACTTTTAAGTATTAATATTGATGTTTGCATATTACAGAGAAATCGATATAAGTAATAGAATTCAACAACAAAGTAATGAACGTTTGAGTAATAAAACGTATTTTTAAACTAAATTTTAAGCGTGAAACTTTCCTGGTGTAAAACCTCGTTAAGTCGTCACTCAAGGGACCAAAAATTTTTTAACTTTTATGCGGAGTGACTATAACTTCTTGTGTGGAGTGGGAAATTTAGGAAGAAAGAAAAAAAGCGTTACAAATATTTTCATGAATATCAGCAGAATTTTGTGAGAAAACAAACAGCTGTCAGTGTAACAGCAGCTTGAGTGTAATTAATGTCTATATATAAGTGAAAATTTTTAAAAAGTGAAAAAGAAAAAAAAAAGGTTACAGTTACTTTGTTTTATCTTCTCTTACTTATACGTTACTTAATTAATGTATTAATGTGTGACTTATTTTAATGTACTTACGGTACATTAAAACAATCCATTAATGTTGACTGATGAAGTTGCTGCTTACGGAAGCACAGCAAGAAGTACGTGTTGAATGACCAGAACGAGGGTTGAGATTTCAAGGAAAAATGACTATCAAACAGCCTTTCAACTAAGCCCAACACTATTTTCTAAGATCGGATCAGAAAAAGGAACTTTAGAAATCAATTACTAAAATTTAGTGACTAGTTAACTGGGGTAAAGTTAAATTTGGTGACCAGTAAAGGAGGATCATTTCACATTACCGTGAATGAGTCCTTGTCGGGACGAAAAGAAAACGACGACTTTAACGGAGTGACCACTTAACCGGTCGACTACTTATTGACGTTTATTTACTAGCTATACTACTTTCAGAAATTTTTCATATAAGCTGCCTCTTATTTTCCAAGAACTTTTCAGATTTTTTTTTTTTTTTTTTGCAGTAAATAGTCGAGCGGATATCAAGCGAAAATTACGTAGGGGATCCATATCAAGAACTAAATCTGAAATCAGATTAGTAAGATTATTTTTCACAGAAAACGACTATGTCCAGAATAGTTAACGTCACAATGACAGTCCATTTATTATGGGTGAGAAAGGATCCGAATCATCATATTCAATCTCGATCAAACCGTTAATCATTATTTTTATAAAGGAAATTTGATCATGCTTGTCTAAACACCACAACAGCTAGAAAACAAAGGTTTTCAAACCGCTTATTAATTTTAATGAGTGATGTCTGCACGAAACTTTTTCATATGCATTATGTATTAAATGGAGAGAAAACACAGTATAGCCGATGGCCGATTAGATTAACCGATTATGGGATTATGTGTTCCCAGTCACAGCCTTTCAAATGCTATAATTACGGTTTATCATGTACTAATATTTGCTTTATTGTAAGGGATATATTTTTGCTTTTAAAGACCTCTAACATCATTTGTTTTATTCTCCTAATAGAGCATTATTAGACGTTTCGTGTTGGGTTTATCTGCATGTATGTAAGCTTCTGTGTGATAATTATCATAATCAATAACTCTTTTTGGGAAATAGAAATATTTGCATAATCTGACACTTTAGCGTAGGTAATATTCGTTCATAATTATAGATAATGTGTTTAGTAATGCTAAAGAAAAAGTCTGATAATGCTAATATGTATTACGTTTCTCTTCTCAAAAATTTTGCTAATGGTGGTTGTCATTTGCTGAGTAACTGCACATTTTTTCTAATAAAGCATTACGTATTTTGAATTTTTAAAAATTCGCGTATTGTACTATTACAAGCTAACGTATTGTTCGATTTTCACATCCCTCTAGTCTCATTAAATCTCACATAAGGCTCCAACATCCAATAGCATTTTTTTAAGGATTCACTCAAAGCATTTTTTTTTTAATTTAAGTAAATAATGTAATTCTTTGAAACCTTAGCGTGCAACTTACCACGCAATCAATAATTTTTTTCCAAAAATTAAAAATGTTCCACATTTTCTTAAAATATTTAAAAAAATCAGGGAAATTTCAATTTTTAAAAATTTTTAAAGCTTTATTTTTGCACTTATTTTAAAAATGGTTTTTGTTAAACAATCACAATAATCATTTCTAACAATCTGTGCATTCATTTGTATATATATTTAAAAAAAAATTGCTGTGATTAATTAGATAAAAAATTGTTAAAAAATGTTGACAAATTTTATTGTTAAAGGCTCTAATATTCTTACATGCTCTAAACATTTCAGTAATTTATAAAATGCTTATCCAGTGCACAGCTTTGTTTGGTTTTGAAATAAGCTTTGGAGGTTCCTTAATATGCCTTTTTTGAAGTGGACTTATTTTTCTATTTATTCATTTATATTTCAATTTTTTATTGTTTAGTTACGCTCTTGAGATAGGACCTTGATGGACAGCAAACGAAAAAACACAAAACTTGTGGTTTTCAAACGAATAAAAGTAATTTTCCTTGCGTCACGGCTGTCAATATCTAATTTTAGACAATTTGGATGGAGTTGTGTGCCTGAGAAGGAAAAATACCTCGGTATTCAAAATCCGTAATCTGTATACTTTAAATAATTTTTAACTTAATAGCTTTCCTAAAAATTGAAAGAAAATATATTGTACTTCATATGAAGCAGGATATTAATTGATAATTTTTTTTCTTAATTTGGTCATAAAAAGGTTTAACTGCCCGTGATATGCTCCTTGATGTCATCCAAAACAAGTAAATGTTTTTTTTTTTCCTTCTTTTTATGTTGTAAGTGAAATGTCAACCAAAAAAGGGAAAAACATTATACAAAATATTTTATTTTTTGAATGAAAATGCATTTTTAGCCTGATGAATAAATGACTGTTATTAATTTATTTGTAATATAAAAAGTAATATTTATTCTAGCTTTGCGTTAGTAAATGTATTTAAATTACGCATATAATAAGCACCAACCAATATCCCGCAAGATTCTGATTGAATGGTCTTGTGCTCAATTTGAAAAAATCATGAGGCGTTTCAATGTAAAGAGGTTTTCAATCCTGGGCAGTGGCATGTTGTAATATTACGTTGCTATAGTTGTCAAATCCTACTGCATCTGGTGTACTGATGTGACGGGGCCCTGATGGCCTAATCAGTCGGACTTGTGACCGGAGGACCTTGGGTATGACCTAGATGGTTGAAGATCCACCATTTTCATTAATTGTGACTGCACTGTAAACACGATTCAGAAACGTTCCTGGAAAATAATAGGCAGCTGAAGTGCCCAATTTCAACCAGTAACAATTGTAACAAAAATCAGGAACGTTTTCCGATAAAAGTAAGTAACCTTCCTGAAATTAACCTGGAAACTTTCTGAAGAAGTGCGAAATCTCCCCTGTTAAAGCCAGTCATGTCTCCAGAACCTTGTAGAAAAATTAAGTAGGTTTAGTGTAATTGATTAGAACCTTCCTTTACCAAGAAGACTCCTTAATAATCGACCACAGCTATGCAAGAAGGAACCAAGCATATCTCTTGCCTGCAATTCCTGCCTTGCAAGGCTGTAGCTATCCAATGACTTTTTCACCCTCATTGGGAGCTTAGTCAATCTGGACAGGCCGTACGCAACATTAGGCCGATTCGCTTAATAAACACGCTCATTCAATCTTTAAACTGGTTACTAAATATATTTTCCACAACAGTGAAAAGTCTGCACGCGTGCAACTTGTAGCGATTCAGGAAACTTTTTTGTGAAGATACTTGTTTTTACGGGGAAATAGGTGAAATCGTGTGAAATCCCGAGACGTTTCACGGAAATAACCAGTAACGTTTCGGAATTTTTTTACAGTGTGGGGTGCGTTAAATATTCTCGTGGTCAAAATCCCCCGACTCAAACGATACCTCTGGGGGTGCTGGACTTGGTTTCTGTTCTGAATCAAAATTTTCAGAGCAGTCTTCAGGGTCCCATCCGACTGGTCAAATCGCAAATAGCGATAGGTACGGGAACTTAGGTGTGAAAAATGAAAGGTGTATTGATGTGAGCAGCAGCGTATTCAGAACTCATCTTCCAGGGTGGGTGGGGGACATAACAGTCCTAACATGTATATAAACCTAAAGACCCATAGAAAGATTGTTCAGGACCAGTAGCGGATTTTAGGGGGTGGGAGGCCAGCGGCACTCCCCGAAAAGGGAAAATTAATTTAACTTTTTCTTTTTTTTTGTAATTGACTTCTTTATGAATATTTGTTTACTTTTATTTAAAAAAAACAATAGACACAAATCTTATTTGAATAAAAGCATTTTTGTTTGTTAAAGAAGTCATACTGGAGTCAGAGACCAAAGCGGAAAAAGAGTCAGAGATCAGAGCGGCAATTTAATCTTCTCATCTAATCGAACTCAAAGCAGCGTAATGCCGCCCTTCGTCTATTAATTCATCTTTGATGGAATCAGGGCACGACTAACTAAATGTGAGGCCCAAGGCCCACAATGCTTTGGAGACCCCCCTCTCTATTCAATCACATTAAGTCAATGAAAAAAAAATTTTTACAATATTTTAGAGGTATGTTTTCAATTAATAAATCATTAATTTTCATTATTTTCACAAAAATGCATGATTTTTTAATGCTATGTATTAGTTTTTAAAAAATCGGGGCATCTGAGGAAGATGGGGCCCCAGGTCCAGGCCTGTGTGGTAATCAGGCCCTGGTTGGAGTCAGTAATCAACGGGTATCTCAACGGGAGGATACTGGGAAGTCTTAAAAAGTGTCCTTATTCGGAATATTTTATCTGGTGATTCGGATTCGGCAGTTTCGGGACATAATTACAATGTTGGAATTCATAAACCCTAGAATGTTACTTTTCATTAGATGCACTTATGTGTGATTCAGCGTTTTTTATCATTCGGCAAAATTTAGATTTTCATTCGGTAAATCCTAGAAGCTGTATCCGACCTCATCGAACTTAAAAAGTTGGTGCTGCCATCTAGTGTAAATATATTTATATCAATCTATATTAATCTTTCGTTTTCGTTTTCTTTCTTTCTTTTATCGTAATTTAAAGAAAGAAAGAAAACCAGAAGTACATAATTAGATTTATGGGGGGGAGGCAATGTCTCTTACTTTTGGGAGGACTGTATACATAGTAACAACTCACCTTCCAAAAAAAAAAAAATCATGATTTTTTTTTATTTATTTTCTTTTTTTTTTTAACTAGTTCAGAAGTGAAAATTAAGAGAATAGCTAATGTACTTTTCTCATTTGGGAAAAAGGAAAAAAAAAGACCTATACACTGTAGACAGTTATATTACTAGTGAAAACGCTATCGCTTGGGTGCTGAAAATGTGTCTAAAATGACTATTTTGGACGGAAAACCGTTTGGGCAACTATATAAATGAAAATATAGGCTAAACGAGCTATACATTCTGCTGCGATACTTAACATAATCGACGATTATTTTAATAAATTTGAAGCTAAAAACAAAGGGAAAAAACTCCATTGAAAGGAATTAGATAAGTTCTTGAAACTCATCAGAAAAATGTGCTTCAATTTTATTTCTTATCAACTGTATAAATTTTGAATTGTTCAAGCGGACAGTATGTTAACTCTCTTGTTACTTAGTTTCTAAATCTGTCTACCATTTATTTTTAAGCATTAACTTACATTGCAAAGCACATTTAAAGTATGTAACTTTAAAAAAATATATATTTGGCTATTTTTTTCATAAAATTTTGTCTATCTAATTACCCCTAATAAGGCTTCAAAATGCAGAATTTTACATCCTTTTTTTTTTTAATTTCTTCCGATGGGAAAACCCCGGGATACCCTAAAATTCGAGGTCTTCTATATCCTACTTAAAAGGAAGTCTTGCATAACTCTCTTCATACCAGTCCCCCTCTTAAGGTCAAGTCAAAAAGGACACCATGCAACACATTAATACAAAACGACACACAAAAAAATATAGCATGGCCTTAAACATCACAATAAAATACAAAAGATGCGGTGGGGGGATATTTAAAGATGTTGCTCAAAAAAAAAAAAAAAAAAAAAAAAAAAAACGTGCGTCATCTTATGTGACCAGGTTGTTGGTAAAACACGGAAAGGAAAAACGTATTAGGATGAGCTGTTTTTTTACTTGTTTCTCAAAGAATCAATTGTGTAAAAAATAATAAGAACAAAATCGCACTGTGTATGGCATGTTTTATTTTTAATTAGTATCGCACCGTACAAAAAAAAAAAAATGTCGAAAAAACATTCAGTCTAGATTTTTTTAGTAAATATTTCTTTACACAAAAGGGTTTTGAAATAAAAAAATAATAATAATGAATTTAACAATGATTCCAGTGATGTAAGATTTGCTATTTTATTATTTTGAAAAACGAAATGGAATCTTACATAAAATGGGGGGGGGAGAGCTTACTAACCTTACATGGAGGGGGGGGGCAAAAATTCCCAAAATCATCCTTACGTAATTAATGAATGACCCATTATAGTCCATAAAATACGGTATTCATGAATGAACAACATTTGTATCAGATGTGGATTTTCCGAGAATCTATTTTTCTTGCATACGAACATGGAATCATGGAACTGGTCAGTGCTAGTTCTGCATTGGCTGCCAGTTTGTTTGGCGCTCTTGTGCCGGGCTGATGAGTGCTAATAAGCACGAATTTGCGGTCCTTGGGTGGAATTAAATGGGCTGGCGGTATATTTCATGTATGAAATCTAATGCTGAAAAATAATTTCCCTGAAAACTTGGGGAGTCGCAGAAATTGGGCGCCGGTTGTAAACACTTGAAATAGAGGGTCTGGGACAAAACGTAAGTTCCCAAAATGCAAAACTGGCAAGGATTTTAAATCAGTTTGCAAATAAAATATTGCCGGCCATTTAAAGCAAGAGTTCCAAACTGTAACAAGGTTCAACATCCCATTGTATCCTATCCTATTGTATCCTATTGTACACCATACAATAAAACAAAAGAAAAATCCATTTTTTTTTCATGGTAAAGAATTAAATTTTGGATATTGAATACTGAATCTTAAATAATGACCTAATGAATTATTATCTTACATTAAATGTGTTTAAAAGACTAATTTTCTATGTTCCTAAAACGATGTCTCAATTATTAAGAACCATGCATATGCTTCATTTTGGGACCTGTCCTAGCATGGGCGCCCATATGCAAAATTTTAAGGGGGGGGGGGGGCTCAAATATTTTCCCCATGGTTTAGCAGGATATTTTCCCCATAAACACCGATTTCAGTACAGATTAGAGTTATTAAAGTTTGATATTTTTAATAAATTATTCATTAATGGCTGTAGACGAAATGTTTTTACATTTTTGCAAAGAAAAAAAGTACTAAAAGCACGAAAGTTCTAATTTTTAAGGGAGCTTGAGCCCCCCCCCCCCTTGTCCCCCTATATGGGCGTCCTTGTACTTCTCTTTTATAAACAAATAAAATGCAGTTGATCAGTTTTACAAATTCGAAGACAGAAAATTAAATAAAAATGAAGAAAATATTTTTTTGGAGCGATGAAATTTCCTTTTTCTCACAAAATCATCAATTCAACTCTTTTGGTGCTGATTGTTACTATGGCACAATTAAGTGGATTTTTTAAGATTTTATAGATTACAAAAAACATGGCTGCTAAAAATAGATTCCTAGAAATTAGCCGTGTCCCAAGGCACAACACTCTCCCCTATTGACCAAGGGTGCAGAAAAATTTCGCATTAAGGTTTATATTTGGTTTTGAGGTGGTTTTTCTCTTTTGGAAGGAGTTTCGTTTTTGCAGAGTCATCGAAGGATGATCGGGGGGGGGGGGGGGTTCCGCCTTGACGGGATCGTGATCGACACTTCCCTGGCAGATTGTCGAAATTGAAGTAGCCAAAATACTATTTAGGCCATATTTGATCATGTTTATGGTGATCCTAAACTACCATGACCGGCCCCCCAGCATCCACGCTTGAATAAATATTCAAGAAACCAGTGCGATGTTTTCCTCTTTTGGTTTCTTTCTTTCTTTTTTTTTTGCGTATTTATCGTAGAGTGATTGTTGTGTTTAATATAAGATGGTAAAACATTGTTTTAATTATCGCTTTATAGTTTCTATCACGCTGTGTAATACGCTCTAGTGTATAGTATCCACTGTGAAACGCTGAGTTGTGTTTAAAAATTCTGTTTAAAAACTGCTTAAAAACTTTTTTTTTAATTCTGAAAAAAAAAGATAAACATAGCAAACACAAATAAATATTTCTCGTAGCAAAGGAAAGTAATATTTTGCAATAACATAAAAAGTCTATCATATTTAACTTTTCTTACATTGCGCATTCATATAATTTGATAAAAATGTATGATATGATTCAAAAAATCTTAGCAAATTTGAATTATAACTTCAAATCTAAATGTGAATAAACCACTGGTGAAAGAGGGGTATAGTCGCATTCAATGCATTATGGTTCAAGGTTTGAACTTCGAAGTTATTTTGACTGTGCAGCTTTTTAAAATTATTACTCTGTGACTTTTTGCTCTTTAGTTTTTCTTGTTTTCCTTTCTTCTTTTCTTCTTTTTTATTTTAATGACTTTTCTTTTTAAACCTAAAGAGTAAAATGTTTAGACATAAAAATAAATTCTGCAATTTCTGCTCTTTGTAGTTCGGTTGGTTACTTTCAACCAATACAATTTTTTTGGAGTAATGAATCAAATTCATTTTCATTTTAAAATAAAAATCACTCAATATGTTGCAAATGTAAGATATTTTACTTTCTACTTGACCCACTCAAATCTGAAGTAGAAATTGTTTGTGCTTCGTTATTCGTAAAAATGTTCGTATTAATTTTTTTTTCATTGTTATTATCATTACTATTCTTTGTTATTACTATTTTTTGTTTATTGTTTTTTTAAATTATTACTTATTATTATTTTGCATAATTAACATTTCATAAAACCTCACGTTTCCTCAAGTAAAAATGATGTCGAGACAAAATTAAGACATCCTTATATATTATTTCTGTAGCCTGTTTTTGGTTTCTACGCCAGATTTCCCTCAATTCTTGATCGATTTCTTTGTTTTACGCCTTATTTTAAAGCTTATGGTGCTGACTACTGACGAAAAATAGACCCATGGTCTAAAAATTGTTTTTTTTTTCAGCCGAAAAACCTGTTTTAATGAACCAGAATGAGGTTTTCGGTTAAACTTATAACTTTAATTTAGGCTATGACCGCCAGAGCTGAATAGCTTAATCGGCAGAGCGTTCTCTTCGTAACCAAGAGAATGCGTGCTCGGGCCCACGTCCGGACAATCTGCAACAAAAAAAATTAGAGAAATATCACGCATTACATGAACATTTAATTAAGTGAATAACAACTATGAAGGAATAGAATAAATGAGAAGGAAACGCTCGTTGCTGATATGACACACTTGAAGCGACTTTGTGCTGAATTACTTCGGAATTTTGTTTTTTTCTTTTTAAGCTTTGGCTCTGGTAAGAAAATTAAAGCATAATGTAAGCAAAAATATAAGTATTAGGTTTAAGATTTCAGACTACAATAGAATTGTTTTTTGTTCAGAAAAAAATAATAAATCGTATATTGAAATATATATTCTTCTAATGAGTTTTTGATTCTTTGTACAAATAAAAAAATTACTACCTCAATTTGAAGGGTAAAATGTATATTTTTTCTTCTTTTTGCAAAAAAACAAATAGCTTATCACATTTTTACTACATTCGAAAAGCTACGCTTAAAGAAGAGCATAGTTCAATTTATTTTGTATTTTAACCGTGCTGTTAAATGATGAACACGTGCTGCCATCTAAGTCATAACGGTTCAAGCAGCCTGCGATAACAAATTGTAAAAATTTTCAAGAATAAAAAAATGTTTCTTCAATATCTTATCTCATATATTATTCCCTTCTCATTTTAAAACTTATCAGGCTGGCTAATGAAGAAAAATAGACTTACGGTCGAAAAATCAAGTTTTCGAAAACGCCCCTTGCTGTTTCAAAACTTTGATGCTGCCTGTAGTTCTTATGCATTTTTTAAAAGCAAAGTTCTAATGCAGTTTTCCATTTTTTACGTCGCTTTCGGCAAAAAAAAAAAATAGCCTGTGTGTGTGTTCATATTTTAATAAAGCTTAAAAGCACTGGACTTAGTTGTTCGGTTAAATTGATAAGTTTTTTTCGGTGGAGCGTTCGGCTATAAACTGTCTGAACTTCGGGCAAGTTTGGGCTGTCCGATATAATATCAAATTTATATTAGTTTACGCATTACATACAAATATAATAAAATAAATGCAGTGGGAATGCTACTTGGTGTTTTGACCCCTTTATGCAGGCTACAGTTATCATTCGGATAAGTTGACTGTTAATCGAAGGGTGTTCTTCCTTTTTTTTAAGCTTTGACTACATCCAGACCACTCAGCATAAAAAAGTATTAGATTTACCTAAAGGAAATCCTTTTTGTGCAGAAAAACATTTTCATTGTATGCTGAAATGTAGATGTTTCTAATAGCAGTGTTTACCTTTTGTACAAATGAAAAAATACTATGCCAAATTAAAACTACGAGTTTCACCCAGTAAACTTTTAATTTTTTATTCGCGCGAATACGATATAAAGCATTAAAATTATTATCAACTTCATTAGCAAGAAATCATTTTCTACTCCTCTGCTTTCTGCTGAAAAAAAAAAAAAAATTTGTCTACGTTCGAAAAATTACACTTAAAAAAAAAGACTCAGTTCAACTGGTTTTGGTTTTGAATTTTAAGTGTTCGATTAAAAGAGAAACATGTGCGGGCATTTAAGCCGTAACGGTTAAAGCAACCTTCTATGTGAAATAGTTCAATATTCAAAGATTTTCAATCTAATTTATTACTTCTCTAGAATGTTCGTTTCAATCGCTACGTGAGATCTTCGTCATTCTTTAATCAAATTCCACGCTTTGCGAATAATTTTAAATCGTATCATGTTGGTTAATGACAAAACATAGAAGCATGATCTTATTATTATTATTATTATTTTTCTTTTTTTTTTTTTTGGCAAAAAGCTTTTTTGCTGTTTTTTACTACGCATTCTTTCAATGAATAGCTTTCGAAAAGGAAGGCGCAATTGCTAGGTTTGTTGGGGTGTCGGGCTGTTATTCAGAATGGCGCCAATTCGAATCCGTGCCAATAAATATCTCTTTAATGTTTCTTTTTTTCCCGTCAGATGCTCACATGGGCAGGACTGTATTTGCCACAACCTGTTTTTTTACATGCACAATTATTTCTTTTTTACGAGTCACTACTCAGTCACACTTTTAATGATATTTATGTTTGAATTGAAAATATGTACGACCAAAAGGTGAGCGATGATCAAATTATCACAACATTGTATTTAATGAGGTTTTGTTACTGATGTCTTTAAATTACATGCCTTCTCTTCTGCGCTTACTTTTTTTTCGGTTCTTCTTCATAATGTTCTTCCTTTGAAATTCTTAAAGAGCGAAATACCTTATAAAACGATCCAAAACACAGTGCGGAGTTCCGCACGGGTCGACTAGTTTTATCGTATTCTAATTCCTTAAAACGCTAATAAATGGCAGCACCATAAAAGTTTTTTTTTTTTTTTTGAAAGATTTTTTAAATTCAATGTTCTTTGGATTATTCTATGTAACATGAGAAAAAACAAAAAGAATTATGCTCACAAATTCACATAGATAACTTTACATTATGATCGCAAAACTACTGCTTTAGTTCACCGAACATTTGTTTTATATTACGGGTACAGCTTTTGCGAATGTTAA
Source organism: Uloborus diversus (assembly GCF_026930045.1). NCBI lineage: Eukaryota > Metazoa > Arthropoda > Arachnida > Araneae > Uloboridae > Uloborus > Uloborus diversus. The sequence goes on from NC_072738.1 coordinate 21,530,057, forward strand.
AATTGTAGTAATCTAACAATTACCACTGTTGCTCAAGGCCCGACTAACTAAAAGTGAGTCCCAAGGCACACAATAATTCGGAGGTGGCCCCTTCAGGAGCAGATTGGCCCGCCGGCCGTTTTTTTTTTTTTTTTTTTTTTTTTGAGTAATCACGATTGCTCATTGCTTTCATTTGACCGTCCTTGATGTTGTGTTTCCTTTTTCAGCTTGGACCAGGGACAGCAACAGCACCGCCCACCGGCCTCCGAGCACTGCCTCCTGAAATCCGTTTCTCCTGGTCGTTGGCGTCCATGTCCTACACACACGCGCTCATACACACACACACACACACGCTCATACACACACACACACACGCTCATACACACACACACACACGCTCATACACACATACACACACGCCTACGTGCATACACACGGGTCTACGCACACACACAAGCCTACACATACACACACGCCTGCACACACACACACAACTATACACACGTAACCGCCCAGGAGGAGGGGTAGACTTGGTTGGAAAGGAGCTGTTTCTAGAAACAATAGCCCCCAGTGAGTAGGGCCCGGTCGCAACTCGTGATTGCGAAAAACATAATTTGAATTCAAAATTTCCGAATTGAAATTAAATTTGAAAATTCAAAAGGTTTATTTTATTTTTATTATTATTAATTATTATTATTATTATTCTTTTTGCGGTCTCAAATTATGCACTCTCATTTTATTTTTTAATTTCCTTATTTATTTTTTACGCCCTCTAGCCTGTGCAACTTCGTTTTTATCTTACGCTACAAATCAAAAACAAGTTCTTTTTAAATGTTTACTGCTCTTGCCGAAAGAAAAAAAAAGTCTTCAGTTTAAACTTGGTATGCTCAGACGTGAAAAACTTCAATGATGACAAAGGAACACGAATAAAAAGGTATTCATGAGTAGGATTATTTTTTTTATGATTCCAGTTTTTAGCATATTCACAACTAGCTGCATTACCCGGTCATGCACGGTTTACTTCAAAAATACAAGCTGCGCCAAGTGACATATGTTCAGCAATCAGCCAAAGGAAAAAAAAAGATAAAATTTTAGATTTTGACATCTTGAACTCAAATTATGCTTTTCGCAATCTCAAGTGTATCTGTGTGTGTGTGCTTGAGCAGGTGTGTGTGTAGGCATGTACGTGCGTGTGTGTGTAGGCATGTACGTGCGTGTGTGTGTCTGTGTGCGTGGGTGTGTGTACATGCCTGTATGTAGAATATGTACTGCACCGCGCAGCAGCTCGCTAGAGGAGCAGTATGAGGGAGCCACACGACGATTGAGCTGCAGAAAAAATAAAATCAAAGGACAGACGGACAGAACGACACCAAATCAGTCAATTGAGAACAATAATCAATTCGTGATCGTTCAAAGAAAAAAGAAAAATTTCCCAGAATGTCTAGAAAAGAGCAACTTTATAACCCAAAATTTAAATTTTGACCTCTTTGGACTTCTTACGAAACCCGAAATTTCAATTATCTTTGTACCAGCATCAGGCTTCTGCGTTGACAGCAGCACATATTAATGAATTTAGTTCTGCAAATTTCAGAAAAATATTTTTAAACTTAATTAGTTAGTTCTAATTCTAAAACTAACGTACATTAACTTTTTCAAAATTTTGCCGACCAATTTTTTAATCAGAAGCTTTTAAAACAGGCAAAAAGTGCAGACGATAGTTAAAAGAAAAGGGAAAATAAAACATGAAAAGTAAACCCATTATTCTTTTTAAATGCAAAAGGTTTCATTTTCAGCAAACAACTATGAATATCAAAACACACGATATCTGATTATGATAGATGCTCCCCCCCCCCCCGTTTTTTTTTCTTTTGAAGATTTCATGCTTGTTATTTATTTCTTTTATTCTCGAAAATATCGTCTGCTACGAAAAGAAATTAACGTTATAAAATTTCACTTATGTGATAAGGAACCGCAGACGATACTTTAAAAACGATAAGCATCGTTTTAAAATATGAAATCAACTAAAAATAAACAAAACTAGGAGCTGTTATAATGTTTCTTCGAACCTGGGTGAAGTTCACACGGTTCAGCTTTTTAAGGACATTAACATGTTGCAAAATCGAACAAATATGACTTTTGCGATCAGATACTGGCAAATTTATTTTTAATAATAATAATAATGAAAAACAATAATGAAATACTATTTTCTGGATGAAAGGTACCGGATGTTTTATTCTGTACCCCTGACAAGGCATATACGAAATTTCATGATGATGGTTGAGTAGTTGAAGGGTGAAAACGTTAAAAACAAACAATCATTGAAACAATATCAGTTTCATTTTTAAATTAGAAAGGAATTTTAAGCTTTAAGATGGCGTAACTGAAATTTGCGTAACTGATACTTTTTTTGCGCCATCTATGAGATATCCGACTTACTATATTGGTCTGGGAAATAGATTAGCTCAATAAGAAATTAAAATAAAATTTATTTTATAATTTATTCCATGAAGGTTCTTTATAATTTGACCACTAAAAATACAATACATTTATATCTTGCACAAACAAATGACTATTACCTAAATAATACATTTATCTTACTGATTTCTTATTACTACCAGTTTCTTAAACTTTGTGCTTAAGTATATTTACTAAAAATATATGTTTCAGATCTGCAGTCGGATAATGATAAATTTATACTTCATGTATGTGGGCGAGAACAATTGTATCGCGCCTGCTTCATAACTGTGAAAGAAAGTCCGTGCGTTTCTAGGATAAAGAAGGCAGAAGGGAAAAGTGAGGCAGATTCAAAATGAATCCTTGATTATATAATCACAACATAAATATATTTACCCTTTAACATCTGAATAACTTTTTAAGTTACTAGTTTTACAGTTTATATATACGCGGTGTTCCAAAAGTCAGGACGAACTTTAAAAATGAATAATTAGAAAACGAATAGAAGTAAAAGGATGCGGTTTGCATTAAACGAATAGAAACGAAGCCTTTTTTTTTTTTTTTTGTGGCAATGAAACAAAAACAGTGCTGTTTTGGACCAACAGATGACATCATAGCTTTTTATCTTTCCATTGTTTTTATACAGTAGAGAACCAATTATCCGGGAAGTTCGGGACCATCGCTATCCCGGATATCTGAATTTCCCGGTTTTCTGGATTGCTAAAAAGCGCTATTGGCCGATTGTTTGTAAAATTTAAATTACTATATAATAAATAATTAAGCATATTAAAATAAGAAGAAAACAGTTCAGAAATGCTTATGAATATCGAAATATAAAAAAATATTATTGTGAGAATAATTTAAACACTAAAAAACTTCTTAAGTTATTCATAATACATGAGACCCTCACATTCTGTTTGGAAAAGAAAAAAAAAATCCACCACTTTTCGATGTTTTAAAACGAAAGAAAATGAAGGGAAGGGCAAAAAATAAGTTTTTGAACCTAAATCTGCAAATTTCTACTATGTGTATAAAAAAATTCGCTTTCTATGCGACAATATTCATTTCCTTAGCTATCAATTAGAATAAAACACGAAAATTTCAAACTTACGAATGTACTTTTTAGTTCAAGAAAATATTTCGGAAATTTTAACCCGCATAAAGGATAACCATTTTAAGTTAGTGTTTGCAAACATTTTCTCGAGTTATGCGTGAGTAATATGTTGTTTATTAAGAAATCGTTCATATTCTTTTTGGTATTTCAAAAAAAGAAAAAAAAAGCTTAATTTTTCAAAACTTGCCAAAATTGCTTATTTTAAAAAAATAACGGGAAAGTAGGGAAAAAGTTGCCGGTTTTCTGGTTTCCCGGTTTATTGGTTCCCGGATAAAAGGTTCTGCACTGTAATATAGTTTAACTAAGTAGGCTTTCTCAACTCTTTACAGCATTTCGAGACCCAAGCTACTTTATGCTACAGAAATCGGGGGATGTGCGACAAAGTGCCATATCATCCCCCCCCCCCCCCCAGATTTTTCAAAACAAAATGCTAAGACTAATCACCAATTTTCCCAGATACGTTAGGAATAGTATCTTACACAAGGATCTTGGAGTTCACTTAATCGCGAAGTTCATCACATACGAAGCTGACAAATTTTATAACCTCCACCCCCGTCAAAATCCCATAACAAATCCATTATAATAAATAATATGAACTGCAAAAAACCCTCAAACACTTATTCTAAACTGATACAATTAAAACCTTTCGAAGAACAGCAGCAAGACAATCTGGTACGACCCACCCCTTTCAGCCTCCTTGAAGCAATGGACGGCAATTAATGCTGGCACTCCTCCTTGCCAGGATTAATTGCTGTCCAATGGGACACAGTCTTTAAGTTCGCTTCTAGAAAATTTACATTTTTGTGCAAATCAGCACCATTTCAATGATGTTTTCTCTTCTGTCTATTTTTTGAGACTAGTTTTTTAACTACACTGGTGTGCACAAATTAAGGACGAAGTCGAAAAATTAGCATATCAGCTGAACGAAGAGGCAGAGCGGACAGAAAGACCAATCAGGAGATTAAGTAAGGTGATGTACGGTAGCACATGCGCAGATATGCAGGCAGACGTAATGGGGGAGTGTCTGAGTAGTATAAAGCATGTTGTCGGTGTAAGATCAGTATTTCTGGCAAAGAGATTGCACGCCGTATCGCAGTTAAAATCACACCGAGTTGCTGCCTCAGCGAGAAATGGCGAATAATCAATCTGTTAGACGACATCTGGATGCTTTTACCCGAGGTCGAATCATTGGGAAGTTGGAGGAAGGTCGCAGTGTGACAAGTGTGGCTGCAGAGTTCGCAATTGCTCACAGAGTAGGAAAGCGTAAAAAGGAATTTCATTGTTAAAATGAAAATTTCGGTTATTATCAAACTTTAAGCTCGTTGCGGCACCTAAACATGTTGTAGTAAAGCAATGAAATTTCTTCTGCTTCTTTTTTAACTTAAATGGCAACTTTTCCCCCCTACGGCAAACCAAAAAAAAAAAAAAAAAAAAGAAAAAAAAAAGAAAAAAAAATAATAATATGGTCATTTTCGTTCCACCCTAATGAACATGGTTCTTTGCTATCCTTTAATTTGTGCACCGTCCGTATGTTTCCACCACAGACCCTATCTTTTTCAGTGATTGCCTTGACATGGGCCTTCTCCCAATGGCTTTCAACCTTCGATATTCACACAGTGTGGCAGTAAGATTACTATCCTTCTGATAGAACACCTTGATCAGTAAGGCTCGCTCTTTCTTTTCCAAAGTTATCGTAATGAAGATGAGTGAACTTCAGCCTTTTTATAGCTCATTTAATTTGCATAATGCATCGGTGGGTGTTGCCGGATGTTTACGTGTGTAGAGCGCCCCCTATCATCGGTTTTTGAACAATTTTTTTTATTGTATAATCCTGCTCCCCATGGTCTATACAATATATATTCCAAAGTTTCATCGAAATCCGATGTGTAGAACGGTCACGAGAGGGGTCTAAACAGGGTAACTTTAATTATAACCACCCTGCATATATATATATTTGGCATTATAACCTGCAAATATTATAAAAATAAAACAGGCTATAAAGCCGAAGTTTTTAAATTGGAAATGATTCAACAGTGCTTTTTATGAGCAGTTTTGTGATTTTTTTGCATTTCATTAAAAATATAATTATGTCACAAATGTAATGCCATTTTGATGTTTGTTAGTTTCAGAAATTTATATTCTCAGCAAAAGTCATATTACAAGAAACCAAGGGTTCGCCGATATATATCCAATATTATTTTGAAAATATTGTGATATTTTCAAGACATATGTTTCGAAGAACCAATTTTGCAATATAAAGATATTACTATTACTCATTTATTATTAAAAAGTCAAAAATAAAATATTTTTAATAGCATATAAATATGATAAAAATCATCATGAATAAAAATAAGTACAAAAAATTATGAATATAAATAATGAAAGAAAATTTTTTTAGAGTTGATGCATTATAATAAACAAAAAAAGAAAAGAAACGACAGTGATTTGAGGAGGCAGTTGCTATTAAAAGACTTAAGTTTGCTCTGATTGAAAATTTTGGATATTTTTGAACCCTGGAAGGAACCACAAAAAGAAGAATATTAGATAAAGGGATATAAGATAAAGACACCGGTAGTGGCCACTTCTAGGTATATTTTCCCGGTCTCCCGATGAATTCAAAAGTGCATCCAACGTGGCATTTTCTTCTGCACGTTAGAATCCCTTGGGAAACTTTGAAGCCTATTTTTTCAAATATAAACCTTCTAGTGGCCACTAAACCGATGTCTTTACCTTACTGCCACCCCGTTTAATCGGGTAATGGATAAATAAATAAAACCTCCTGGAACCGAATATTTTCCCATTGACACAATGGTAAAGATCCCCCCTTAAGCGACTAATTTCCACGGAATTTTATTGAATAATATTGATTAGCCTTCCCAATGCTGAGAAAAATGTTTAGTAAATTAAGTAAGAACAGCAACTGACATGAAAATATAAAGTAATATTTGTTGCATACGACAAAAAAAATACAGGTCCCTAATTCAAATAAATAATGCTAAGAAACTTGCACGAAAATAAAGTAATACAGTGAAATCCTGTTACAACGAACTTCAAGGGACCTCAAATTTTGTTCGTTGTAACGGGAATTTCGTTTTAATGGAATTCAAATAATGTAATGGCAGTTATATAGGGACTGGAAATGTATTTCGTTAAATGGAAAGTTTGTTATACTGGTATTCGTTGTAATGGAATTTCACTGTATGAAATATAACACACAGTAGACAAGGACAAGAAAAAGGAGTAAGAAAAGTTTTCCCAAAAGACCTTGAACAAACAATTCACCGTTATGGCCTTTTTCAAAAATAATGATGTACTGAAAAAAGGTCTTAAAGAAAGATTTTACAAGTCAAGTTGTAAGTTACTTTTTATAATTTGCATATGTACTTGTACTATAGTATATACTAATTATTAATATATTTTGTTGTTTACTTAGCTTTTTCAAAAACTTTATACCAATAACATTAATTATTTCTTCCACATAGCTATTGATTTATTATTACGTTTTAAAAGAAATGTGAATTTAGAAAGATTAAGAAAATTTCCCTTCAATCAAATAATACTTGTTGGAACCAGCGACATCTGATTAAGCGGGGCTGACAGAGCCACAAAAATAGAGGAAAAATTAATAAAAGAACAAAAACATCAAGCCTTAACATTCATTACTTTGAATCAATTACTCCGAACTTTGCAATTCCATCCCGAGACATTTTGCTAGCATATTAGCAACTACAGCCTGATTGTTCATAATGGAATGTAGGCTCTTTAATCCCTCTTTCGTCAGCTCAATCAATACTTCTAAACTGGCATTCATTTTTGTCATGGTTTGAAGAGGATTTTCGCCCCTTCTTCTTTGTCACATTTCCCATGTATCAACTTAAGGGAGAGAACTGAAGAGACTACGTTCATTCACAACACACACAAACTAATTTATTTTCTATATACGGAAACAGTATACATGATGGGCAGCCAATTTGCCCTTTATCCCGAATAGCGTCGAGAGATATCCATAAATTTATCCCGCTATTCGGTCAGGAGATTTTTTTTTTGCAGTCATGCCTTCATAGCTGACTATAGCCATATGAACTCAGGCGCTCTCATGCATCTGCGCAGAAGGCAATCGCGTAAAGCCCCATTGCGCAATTATGGAGATCCCGAGTTATTAATCTTGGGATCCCTGTCAAGTTTTACGCAATGTAACCACGTGGAGCACATAATTTCTTACATGGTTTCCTTAATTAATCTTTGGGTGTAAATAATTTCATTTTCCTCTTCTTCATCTGAGCTCTAGGCTTCGGACCTTTTTCTACGTCTGTGCTCTTGCACCCGCCGCGCCGTGTTGAAGATCCTGAATAAAATACAAAAATCTATTACTTCATATAAAATAGTTCTTAAAAAAAAACGGCACTTGAGTGAGAGTTGAGTAATGAACCATTTTCCTTGAGATGAGCTTTCAAATTGTGAAATATTCAAGAGGGATAAAAAACAATCAATTTATACCTAACGCTGCTGTGATATTAATATGTTTTTTTCCTATTACATGGCCCTCACAAAGGTGGGGCTGAGTGTACCATTGGTCAGAAACTGCGACAGGCCCGGCTCCTGGGGTAGGTAACCTGTGCCACTGCCTACGGCAGATTTTAAGGGTGGCAAATTTCATGATGGCAAAACATAGGAAGGCGAAACAAGAGGTAAAAAATACTTCTTTAACCATGTAAAAGAAAATAAAAATGAAAAATGATTTCGATAGGGTTTTTTTCAAAGATAGATTTAACTGATTCACCTGGCAAGTAAAAGTTTCATCCCTCATAATGTATTTTAATTTTTCTTAAATGATGCTTTAACTTTTTCCTAAGTGGTAGTTAAAAATTGAAAAATTGGCTTTCTGTGTAGCAATAACAATATGCACTCCCAAAAATTATTTTCTGGATACACCAGTGGCAATGACAATTTACTTTTCTGACTAGATTGCCCTCCAGTCAGAAGAAAGCCCAGATATTATTACTCAGTAGTATAAGATTATTATAGGTTTGTAAAATTTAAGCACCCCCACTCATAAAATCACTGGATTATAAAATCAGCCACTTTTTTAAATCAAATCTGGAAGAACAGAATTATTGTAATAGCAAAACATGTTAAAACTATCCTTTAATACAATCACTATCGCCGTTTTATAAAATCAAAATTTTGAACATCATACGTAAAGAATTGATAAAGAAACACCAAGAAGTGAAAGAATTGGTCTGAGAAGATGAAGAAATCTCAGCGCCAAATTTGCCTCTTCAATGGATGTCAGAAAAGTTCTTAATGACATATGATGCACTTAAGAGCAAAGAAGAAAATATAATGTTGAACGTTACAAAACATTTAGTAAACTCTCAAACAATATTAAATCTTTACTCTCCAATTCTGTTAAAAAAACTGCAATGAAGCCAATATTTTAAGGCCCTTTTGTAAAAAAAAATAACCTCATGTTTAGTTAAAATGACAACTATATTTTTAAATACTTAAAACAAAAATAAGTGACTTCATTCATTTCATTTTTTAAAGTAATTAAAACTCCAAACCTTTCGTTTTTTTAAAATGTAGGTATGCCAGTTTATAAAATCAGCTGTTTTATAAAATCAAATGTTCTGAGAATGAATGTGATTTTAATAACCGGCGGTCACTGTATTATAACTAGTGTTTTTGTAGTAGATAAACTAACTATGGTATTAGTAAGTAAACCAAACATATTATTAGTAACAATGTGTAAATCAAATTTTCTTGGTTTCTATGTGAATTACGTCATCGTTAATAAAATCATGAAATTATGCATTAATTCTTGAGATTGCAATAAGGAGGCCATGTCACTGGTCTTGGGACCAGGGCCCATAAACAACTGGGAAAATATGACAAGCTGTAATGTATCATTAAAAATTATAATTTGCCAACATGAGAAACTTTTGAGTCAGAAATTTTAACTAATTGTATGCAACATAAAAATGATAGAATTTAATTTAATATGCTGTGAAATCTCATAATGTGAATGTACCAGCTCAACAAAATATTCAATATAATTATTAGTGAAAAACAATTTAATACAAAAATGAAAAATTGTGTTATTTATTGCATTTGAATCATTGAAATGTTTTAAATTTTCAATGCTCTCTTATTACCTAAACCTGAATTTCCTATTTTTCTTTTTATGCCTTGTGGTGTTGTTCCAGCTGCTCTAAGTGTTGCTTGAGATCCTTTAGGTGTTGATTGAACTGCAAGGGGGGAAAAATAAAATAAACTGTAAGGAGAGGGGAAACATGTTTTCAATAATGATATACATGTGAAACAGTTAAGAGGTTTTTTAAGTTTCCACTCATAAAGTTCTCATTTGTAACATTTGAATAATATTACCTGTTTCAAGCTCTGCTTGGCCCACAGCTCTAGTAGGACGCATCCTGGTTCCGGCAAAGGTCTCCACATGACGGTTGGCTCCTATGGCTCTACCAAGGGCCACTGAGGGTCCAGCAAGGGACTCAAACACACACTGTAAAAACAATTCAGAAACGTTCCTGGAAAATAACAGGCAGCTGATGTGCCCAATTTCTTCCAGTAACATATCTTGGAAAAACCAGGAACGTTTTCCGCTAAAAGTCAGTAACCTTTCTGAAATTAATCTTGAAACTTTCTGAAGAAGTGCGAAATCTCCCCTGTTAAGCCACTCATGTCTCTAGAACCTTCTAGAAAAAATAAGTAGGTGTAGCGTTATAGATTAGAACCTTCCTGATTTACCAGGAAGACTCCATAAAAATCAGAGCGACCACGGCCAAAGCTATGCAAGAAGGACCGAATAGATTTGCACCGAGCATATCTCTTGCCGACAATTCCTGCCTTGCAAAGCTGTAGCTATCCATTGACTTTTTCCACTCTCATTGGGAGCTTAGTCAATCTGGACAGACCGTTAGCATCCTTAGGTCGGTACATTTAATAAACACGTTCATTCAATCCTTAAACTGGTTGCTAAAAATATTTTCGAAAATAGTGAAAAGTCTACACGCGTGCAACTTGTAGCGATTCAGGAAACTGTTTTGTGAAGATACTTGTTTTTACGGGGAAATAGGTGAAATTCCGAGACGTTCCACGGAAATAACCAGTAACGTTTCGGAATTTTTTTACAGTGCAGTAATGGGATGTGGGGTTTCATCATGTGCCATCGAGAGCCCGGCAAAACTGTCATCTTTGGCAATGCTGACCTCCTCCGACTCAGGGGTCTAAAGTCGAAAGAAATTCAGTAAATTATTTCTGCTCATCGTCAATAAAGCAAGGAAAACTGCTGCTGAATCGACTGGAATCACAAGTTATAAGTTTATTTTAATTAGTTTTTTAAATAATAACTTATAGCAAATATGGCGGAAAATGACTCAGCTCCAGAGATTGCCGCTCTTTGGTTTGGTTTTAACCAGTGGTAGGAACTAGGGGCGTGCACAGAAATTTTGGGGCCCGTCACAAATGACTTTTTCGCCCCCCCACCCCTCAGTATTGCTTATCCCTATATTTCATACCTAGTTTTAAAAATATTGGGCCTCCTTCAGCCTCAGGCCAACAGGTGTCCCTTCTCCCTTCCTGGTGGGAAGTAGCGATGCTACTTTAGTTGCTACGTCTTTTAGTAGTTCGTAGTGTAGTAGTTTCTGTGTAGTGTTAGTAGCGATTTTTAAAAATAACTTAAAAATCAAGTTTAAAAAAAGGAAGAAACAAGGTTCAATTCAAAGTAATCTGACCGATGCAGGTCTTCAAGAAATGCAATTAGAAATAAGACTTATAAAAATTCGAGCTGAACTCAGACGTTTTTGACGCAGTACATTCTGTTGGACGCCATTATTATTATTATTTTTTGGCATTATAATTATCATGTCTTACTAATATTAGCATTGAATAGAGCATGGCTTATAAAGAAAACAATAAGTGATAAATCTACTAATTTAGTAGCACGTTTGTTTTCTGGCAGCCAAGAATATCCCGCAGATGAAGGTTTTAGATTTTAATAGAATTGTTGTTCAAAAATTCACCAAACATAAAAACATAAATGTTATAGAAAAGGATGACATGAAACTGCTTTGGTAGGCTTACAATAAATATTGGTATAGAACAATATGAAACTGGGGGTATTGTGGAGGTATACTTCAGATAGCTTACCAATTAATATTTAATTAAGAATACTACAGTCAAACTCCGTTGACGTGAACTCGCTTAGTGCGAATGAAATGCCACTCCTCGCTAGATAAAGCTACAAATTATTGTTAAATGAATCGCTTAACACAAAGAGGATTTAGACAAATTCTCGCATAAAACAAAGAAAATTTTTAGGTATTAAATAAAGAAGGGAGAAGAAAAAATTAAGACCCCATCCTTATACTGAAATTGCATACTTTTGAAAGTAGAAAGATCTGCACTTGGATACAAGTGACATGGATGGCAGCGAAAAAATTTCTCTCCTTGTTGTCTGTTGTAGGAAAATCGTGAAAATCTTGTTGCTTCAAGAAAATACGAGTTTTAGCTATAGACTATACTTACACTAAAAAAGCTTGGATTAACAATGAAATCTTCAAGTGGCTGATACACCTAGATTTAAAATTTCATCGTGAAAAAAAAAAAAAAAATGTCTGATTCTGGACAACTGTTCAGCCCATGTAGAGGTTTGAGGTCTAAAAGCGATAAATTGTGTCGACTTACCCCCCCAAGACTGCAGCAAAAATCCAGTTTTTTGATCAGATGTTTGAAAATGCAGTCGTAGAGAAATGCCCCAAATAGCCATTGCCTGTTTCGAATTACTTGTGTTTCTTACTTAAATTATAAATGTAAATGCTTGTGTGTACATTTTTGTACAAATGTACTTTGGTCCTATATTCTCTGAGTCACAAAAAAAAATATCTGCTTACACGAAATCCGGTAAACGTCGAAATCGGTTAAAACGAAATTCGGTTAACACGAAATATTTTGGCGTACCCTTCGAATTCGTGTTAACGAGGTTTGACTGTTATACCATTTAGGATATTTTTCATGCTATTTAATTTTGCTTCATTAGCGATAGATTATTGATATAGTAACGTAACAAAAGTCAACAATTAAGCATGTGTACGTTTTTTGAGAATTATTTAGTAGGTAGCTTAAAAGCTCAAAATTAATTTGTTCATACAAAATTTCAGTTCTAAAAATTTATATCCAAACCTATGAATGAATCAATACAGTACTTGCGTATGAGGTATCTATGTCTTCGCCAACGATGCCATTTATATAGGTGCCTCCTACCAAAAAGAGAACCCTCTCTTCGAGAGGTGTCATTTGGATTATGGGCCCTAACCAGTCTTCGTTCTGGCCTCTCGCATTTTTATGGCTTTGCACCGAATCCTGTACTTTAAATCACCCCATTTGTTTTTAACTTGCTCCCAAGTTCTCACAACTCCCATAGTACGGGAAGATACAACTTGTGCGACTTCTCGCCACTCTTTTCGCTGGTCCGAAATTGTCTCACATTGTGGGCCAAGTTCTCCAGACACCAAAAATTTTCTTTCCTCTAACGCTAAAATTAGAGCATTCAATTCAGCAGGAGAATAATTTTGGGACCTACTCATGTTTAACAACAATATTTAATAACAGCACAACGTTCCGCTAAAATATGGACGCGAAAGCACATGGAAGGATTGTTTACACAGTTATGGTTACAGTCACTTCGCTCTCATTGGGTGAGACACGCTTGTTATCGAGTAGCAACGCCGAGCAGAAGGGATCTGACGTCATCGTTTGCAAAACTGCGGCACCGTTTCACTTGCATCGGGTAGTGGCCACTGCTCGCTCGCAATCCACTCGTAATCCGCAAATCGCAACTGCGGAGGCTGTTTCACTTGCATGAGGCCCTTACACTCTTTTTCCTGTATCCTACATCTACCGAGCAAGCTAGAAATAATTTTTCACATTCCATCCAAGCATTAATGCAGCTCTGACCCATTCCTTCCAACTGTCCCTCAATTTTAACGGAGATTTCATCAAAGAGTAAATCATAGTCTTGATTATATTTTTTTGCCGCAGTTGACATTTTTTGAAGAAACTGCCTTTATTCTGACAGGAATACCTTACGTAACAAATTTTACACTTGGATAGGTGAATTGTAAAAAAAAATTTTGAGATCCGTATCCGCGGATCGACTTTTTTAACGATCCAGCACCTCACTAATACACACACACCTACACACACACACACATACACACACCTACACACACACACCTACACACACACACCTACACACACACACACACCTACACACGTACCTGCACACACATGCACACATACACACGCAAACCTACACACATTCACACACACACACAAACCCACACGCATTCACACACATGCCTGCACGCAGAAACCAACTCACGCGCCTACATACACACTAGTGATTGCGAAAAACATAATTTGAATTCCAGATGTCAAAATTCAAATTAATTTTTAATATTTATTATTATTATTCATTTTTTTCAAAGTTTGCCGTGCACCCTCTACCAGATCCTCTTAGGGGGTCCGCGGACCAGAATTTGGGAAGCCCCCTCCGCTCTGCTACGGAGCTTGTGTTCCATTTTTTTTTTCTCGACACCCTGGGATTAGTGAAATATTCAATTGCTATATTTCAACCTCGTACATTGTCAAAACGGGGAAAACTGCGAAAGTTTAGTTCCACCACCATCAGATTCAGCGTCTTCAATATTTAAAAACCATGCTTCAATTTATTTTTCTTTCTTTTTTTTTGTGGAAAACTGTGCACCTCAGAGATAGACTGGCGTACATTATAGTATGTGGAAGTCTACTCCACATCAAGCTGTGTGAACGTAAATCATATTTTAGAAGGGTTAAATAGAGCGCGTGTTTTGCATGCATCAGAAAAAAGCTTTTTCTCTCTCCCCGTAAAATTACTATGATGTGACTTACGTCCTTCTGGTTCTGTGATACTGAAATGTGTTCGTACCGTTCCCTTGTAAATTTTTTCCAACAACCAATATGTGTCTTAGTTTTGGGTTTCTTTTTTTCGTCGCTTAATAATAAAAATAAATACGAAAAGGAAAAAACAGCAGTTAGGGGAGTAATTTTTCAAATTGTATTCGTCTGCTCTTAAAAAAACAAAACAAAACAAAAAAAGATTTAGAATATCTGTTTTGTAAAAGAAAATCGCTTCACTGCGGAAGGTTCTGTTTCGGTAGTCAGATACCTAATCATAAACGGCGTTTTCAACATTTTTCGTGCTGCCATCTAGTGTCTTTCTGTAGAGCTAATCCAGAAATAAACTTAATAAATAAAATATAACTAAGGTCATCACAGCAAAAGTTTTTTTTTTGGGTTGGACTTTCTTATTACCTTGCACAAACATTTCCCAGAAATTACTAAGCAAACCAAATCAGGGCCGCCAGCCACTGCCCTGTCCCCGGCATGGAGTAAAAAATTTACTGCGAAATCACTAAATATAAGTAAAAAATGTGTTACAACTGAGTTTTTGTGAAAGTAAAAATAAAAATAGGGAGAAAAAGTGAAAACAGAGGGGGGGGGGAAGTGAATAGATAAGGTTCTAAGAAAACAAACAATCAGTTTAATACACGACTCGAGATGAAAACAATCCAAAAAAAACCGTAAAATTTCGGAAAAAAATGGAAAAAAACAGTTTTTTTTCCGAAGGAGTTGATTTTTCTCCGGGAAAATTGACAAAATGAATTTTTCAACTTTTCAGGAAGTTTTAACTTAAAGTTTCAGCAAAAAGTGATTAGAAATTTCACATACTTAAATTCTGATGCAATTCCTCCCCCACCCCCTCCTTGTATTTTAGAACACTGTCTAACCTTGATAATACAAGTTGTTGTAGGACAATATAATTTGCATATAGATAAAGAAGCATTTAATGATTTTTGCAAAAAAACCAATAAACTTATTGAAGAATATATATATATATATATACTAGCTGACCCAGCCACGCGTTGCTGTGGCAAAGAAGTTGGATTAAAATAAACTTTTATTCATTATTTCGATAGAAACAAATAAATATTTTCAGTAAAACTTAAAAGAATATAGCCGATTTTAAAACATATGATATTGATAATGGGCGTGATTCAATGTAAAAACAATTCATAAATGTTCCTGGAAAATTATGGGCAGCTGATGTGGCCAATTTCTGCCAGTAACATGACATGCCAAAACCCGGAAAGTTTTCCGATAAAAGTTAATAAAATTCATGAAATTATCTCGGAAGCCTCTTGAAAAATTCAAAGATCTTCCCGTTTGAAGCTAGCCGTGTTACTGGAACTTTAGTGTAAACTTAGGAAGGGATAAAAAAAAAAAGCTTAGCACCTTTCTGATTTAATAAGGAACTTCTATAAGCAGTAATGCAAACATAGCCGAAGCTTAGCCACAACTGCAAGCAAGTATCGAAAATTTTTACTCAGTAACGTTTCGGATTTTTTTTTTTTTTTTTACAGTGCAGGGTGAAGAAAGTACTTATTGAATTCAGTAAGTACTAACTAAATTTTCTATGGAAAAAGCACTATACTTACGCTTAGTAAATTTTGTAAGTATGACGTCGGCCAAAGAAAAAAGAAAAAATAACTTGAAAGTGATAGTAAATATCGAAACTGATTGTAAAATAACCGAATGTAGAAACTAAGCGTAAAAAACCATACACTTTTAGATTCTACACTACATTTTATTCACCTTAGCTTTCTCTATAGTTTGTAATCAATAACTTCTTTACAAAATACACTAATTAAATTAAAAACATATAAAAATAAAAATTTTTCAATGAAGTAGATAACATTGACTTCGAACTATTGTTTCTATTATTTGAAAACTGAAAACTGTCTAAGCACTAAGTTGTGCACAATGTTCTTGCTTAACCAGTCTTTTGCTAATACGAAAAGTATGATAACTGTCCACTTGTGAGAAGGCTATATATGGTTGCCCATGAGAGAAATATTTATGTTTCAAGTCCAAACCGAAAGAAGACATAGTTTGTTCTTGAGATCTATTTGTGGACTTTGCAAAAGCTAAACGAATCAAAAATTGAAGCCTTTCAAATGTGTTTAAAAATTATGACGCTATTAATGGATAACGTGGCAACACAAACATTTCTCCTTTAAACTTTCCGCTCAAAATTGTTGACTTTTGATAAAGAAACGTGTACCGTTGAGTAATTTAGGTGGGTTTAAATCGCGAAAAAGAATAAATTGTTGAGCCAATTTTCAACCGGAAATTGTGTAGTCGCATTCCTGGTGTATCCAGGGAATTTAAAAATTCAGTTGGAATGTTTACTGCTTTGTTTTCATCGACAACTGTATAGGCTTGTTCAGCATCAATGGGGAGCTTTTTTTCCAGCCGTCAGTAATGGCTCATTATTCGCAATAATTGTAGCTAAGAGAGCGTCATTGCTCTGTTGTTATACGCTGCAAACCAGTGTTAACTAAGTCAATGGCCCAACTATCAAGTGACGGCATAACATAATAATTATGTGTCAAATTTGAAATTGAAACGCAAAAACCTTCAGTTAAAACTAAAGCTTCATATTCATCTCTGGTGTAAAATCTGGATTTGGACATTTGTGTGTTTGTTAAACTTTATGAAATACGTCTTCAAACGTGAAAGTTATATAGTTTCTCCTTAAAAAATGATGATTGTGTTGTATAGTATGTCGTCAAAATTGTTTTAAACAGTTGACGAATACTGTTTCTCCTTATGTCAAACCTATATTAGAAAGTGTCAACTCCCAATGACTTTGTGCAAGCAATAAATACAATTTGCGATATGCATCGGGATATGTATTTGACAGTTGACAATTGACGATCCACAAATATTCCTGTCTGTTCGGGAATGTTTACCGAAAATAAAACTGCTACAAAACCAGCGCGATTACAGAGGCAAATATGATTTAAAAAAAAAAAAAAAAATATTTGGGAATAGACTCTCAATTAGTTCACTTTTCGTCTCAACGGTAGTGTAGAAATTGTCAGGCTATTTGTTGTACTGTATATTTTGATACAGTTCAATTTCACCGTTGCCAATACCCAGCAATTGCTTAGAAAATACTTGTGCGATTAGATTATTTTTCGTTTATACTCGCATGTTCATGGCCAAACGCATTATCTCGACAATACGCTATAAAAACGATTGTTTTATATATGCGTTGATTTCATCGGAACAACTGGTAATGTCTGTCGGAAGTCCCCAGACAGTATTCATACAATTTCGTCTAAAAGTTGATCGTTGCCGTTCAAATCTTGCACAATCCTCTGATGTGCTTCGAATGAATTCTTTTACTCATGAGCCATAGTACACTTATCCCAAATTTTATTTTCACTCTTTTTCAACACTACAGCCATTCTATGTTTTTTTTTCTTTAATGTTACACATTGCGTTTTGTTTGTTATGAATATCTAACAGGCAACTTTAAAGTTGAATGTGCTGTTCGTCTACCATCTAAAAAAAGTAGCAGCAATGCCTGACGATGCAACTGTCACTGCAATTTACTGTTGCAAACACGTCTTTGCAAGAATTAATGATATTAAAAATCTCTTGGGGAACAAAATAAAGAAAATAATTGTTTTCCGCTTAAATTCATTAACCTTCCTGAAATTAACCTGTAATATTTTTGAAGAATTTAGTAGTCTTTTTGGTAAAAGGCAGTTACATTGGGTGTTGAGTCAATCTGGACGAACCGTAATCGCGCCGAAATCGATACACGTATTAAATACGTTTAGTTAATCCTGGTACTGGTGGAGAAAAATATTTTTCACAACGGTGTGAAATCTGCAATTTGTGGCAATTCAAGGAAACGTTTTGAAAAATATAGTTGATTTTTTAGGAAGTGAATAATAACCTGTAATATCCCGAAACGTTATATGGAAATTCTAAATAACATTTCTGAGTTTTTTTATCATGGTGTTTTTAGCAGTAAGTTATACGATGTTTGAGTAATTTCGATTAATTAACTTACACCGCCATCTATTAAGAATTTTTAGAACTAAACAATTAACTCACACTATTGTTGCATAATTAATATGAAATTTGCAATAAAAAATTATAAAAACTATCCTATCTTTTAAGTTGGACCAAATGACACATAGATATGAAATTTGAGAAAAATCGGTTGAGTAGTTTCGGAGTTTACCCCGAACAAACATCGTGACACGAGATTTTTATATATATAGATATAGGTCTATATATATAAAAATATCGTGTCACGATGTTTGTTCGGGGTAAACTCCGAAACTACTGAACCGATTTTTATCAAAATTCATACGTAAATTCTTACTAGATGGCGCTGTAAGTTGATTCATCATCAAAAATTTTATTCTTAAGTTAATTAAAAATTAAAAATGATACTATGTTACGGATATTGATGATTATCAGCAATATCGCCGTAGAAAAGAGAAGTATGCAGGTCACACTTTTCAATCTAAATATCAAATTCTGCAAATCAAGATGAAATTGATAAGCAGCGGGTAGTTCCATACTCACCACTGCTTTTAAAAACGTATGAGGCTTATATAAATGTTGAGTTTTTCAGGTGAGTGTAATCCATCAAATACGTTATTAATGGTTGTTATTAAATAGCATTTAAAGTAAGAGATATCGACAAAATTGCCGAAGAAACGCGATGAGTGGACCTAAAAACAGCAACGAAGCTATTTGGCTTCCCCATATACGAAAGAGACCCTTCTGTACAGCATCTTGCAGTACATCTTGAAAACGGTCAACGAGTATATTTTCCGAAGATATTTTCTACGAAGCGCACTTGAACCACCAAAAATGCCCCCCCCCCCCCCTTTTTTTTTACATTGTCAAAAACTTAATGTGTTTTGCCCAATTCTCAGACATAAAATTGTTCACCAATGTTCCACGATAGTTTAAAGATTAACTGAGCGTATTTATTACATGTATCGGCTTCAGTTCGATTATGTTTAGTCTTCAGTGAATAAACTCTCACTGAGAGAGAATGAGCCTCTGGATTCCGTAGCTTTGCTGGAATCGCAGACGAATTAGACCATGATACTTGCTTGCAAGTCTGTCTTACCTCTCGCCATGCTTGCAGCATAAGTGTTGGAGATTTCTTGGCAAAGTACAGATGTGTCAAGCTTCCCATTCAACTTACCTAACCTTTTTCTGAAGGTCCAGCGACAAGATTGGCTTTTAGCCTGAGATAGTACTGAATTCTTCAAAGATTCCAGGATAATTTCAGAAAGGTTAATGAATTTTAGTGATGAACTGACTTTATTACCGTCGTCGTGGCCAGATTGACATAACTCCCAATGGGAGGAAGGAAGTCTCTGGATTCCGTAACTTTCCAAGAGTAATAAGCTTTTGATACTTTGATGCTGAGTCGAAAAATGTGCCAAGGTATTATTTTTAATCTTACTTCGGTTCTCTCTAAAGGTTTCAGAGAACTGATTGTCTCGAATCAGAAAGGTTTCGGAATTCTTCAGAAAGATTTCAGGATAGTTTAAGGAAGGTTTCTTACTTTTAGTGGGATACGCTCCTATTTTTTTCTAAGATGTGTTACTAGCAGAAATTGGGCGTATTCGCTGCCCATTTTTTTTTCAGGACGTTTCTTAATTGTATTTACTGTGTTGAATAAAATAAAAAAAAATCATGGAAGTCACGCAAACAAAGAACACAACATTCATTAATCTCAAGCATAATTAAAAATTAAAGTCAAGACATTGGGACCAAAACTCCATCCAAAACAAAACTGTGCGTCCAAAACAAAGTGAATGTTGTTTTTGCATTAGTTTTCGTTAAACATTCCCTAAAAGACGGGAATATTTTGGACCGTTAATTGTCGAATGTTTAATAAATATCACGATGCATTTTGCGAATTAATATTATTGGTAGCACAAAATCATTAGGACATCATTGTTTGCTGCCGTTTTAATCTCTAATTTTTCCCCACTGATAACAAATTAGCCGTGGGTCAATCCAATCTGATTTAACAATGAGGGTTCGAAAAGTTAGACCCTCATTTCTCCCAAAACATGTAAGAAATGCACATATGATTTTAGTTAATGACGAAAGATATGTTGGTTAACTTGCAAGTTAATCATGTAGTGACTTACCAAAAAAAAAAAAAAAAAGCAAAATAGCAACAAAAAATGCAGATATTTATTTTGGTGTTACAAGCGTTCTAGCACAGGTTCTAGCACAGGTGTCACCCGGGTCGGTAATTCGAATTGTCACCTACCCCTCCCCCCCATAAGTAAAAAAAAAAAAGAATATTTTATGAAAATATGAAATTTTTATACTCATTCCCATTTTCGTGGCGTGACAAAAGTTTGGCAGACAAATATAATTTCCGAATCCATTTTATACAAAATTTGCCCTTGACGCCATCTGCAACCTCCCCCTCCCCCTTCAATTTTAGGCGCTCTATTTCTGTTAAATTTGTTATAGATTAAACTAAATATAAGATATGGTAAAACTTTTCAGAATTAAAATATTTTTATTTTTTATTTAACTATGAAATCTTCTTTGAGTGTTACCTGTTGAGCTCCCCCCCCCCCCCGCTCCTGGTTATAAGAAACTTTCTTTAAGTGCAAGAACATGCGAGCTGTTGAATGAAAGGCATGAATTTGCATCTTTTACTTACATCTTTTTGCATCGAAAAAACAGGCTGAATGTAATCTCAAAACTTGTCTTCAATATGTATCACTAGCTTGCCTTTTAGCACTGCTTTATAATATAAATAATTAATTTCTGGTGCTGGAAGCTGTTAATTCTTACCTGGCATAATAAACTATTTTCGTTCCTTGTATGTATTCTGTAAAATTTAAACAAGCAAGTGTAAGTTTGTAAACAAAAAAACGTGATGTATTGCTGCAACATGATGCACCAAATAGAAGTGTAAATTGATAAGAGGGAGCATCGGGAAGCCTCACGATTATTTATTCCATTTAGCCCAGTTGTACTCTGCAGCAGTATGAATAAAAAGATGTTGTTTCTTTTGCAGTTTTAATTCATTGCTTCGACTTGAAAATCTTTTTTTAAGACGGATGATTATCGGCTTTGCCCTCCAAGGGTGCGAAAAAGGGTTGGCCTTCTCTTTAAGATTTTCAGGGAAGAGGGTGTCATCTCCCTTTATTCACGTAAATTTTCTGGGGGTGAAAGCCTCGAATATTAGTAGAAATCCTCAATTTTTTTCAAACTTCCTTTTCAAAAATTTCCGAGAGAATCTCCAAACGCCCCATCATATTGACATTATCGCCTAAAATTGTGTTTTGACCCTAAATTTCCAAAAAAAAAAATCGAGGAAATCCCAAATACTACCCCTTTCTCTAACGTTATCAAATAAAGCTTACAGTGGAGACAGTGAGAAGCAAAGAGATGAAAGTGTTAAAACAAAAATTTTTATGATAACCAGTATAAAAGGAAAGTGACCCTCTCCTCTAATGTAGTTCAAGAGATTGTACTAGTGGTCCTAATAGGTGCAGCTGTACAATATGATTTAGAAAAACTTTTCAATGAAAGCTTACCAAGGACCGCACCTTTAAATACGTTTTATTCAAAACTTGAAATATCCACTTACATTCCTTTCCTTCCAACTACCTCATTTATTTTTTTCGGGGACTTCAATTTCAAAAAAATTCGGAATGAGCCCATTGACCTTCTCTCCAAATGAAAAATTTCATTTTTAGGACTTAAATTTCGAAATCCTTTAAAACTTCGAATCGTTTCAAATTTCGTTTCTAGGATTTCATTTACGAAAGATTTTAGGGAAGAGAATAATTCATGTAGCTAATCATCTTTTCCTGCATTTAAAACTCAATAAAAATATAAAATCTCCTGAATTATATGCTCCTGTCAGACCTGGCTGTCCTATGAACTATATTAACTCTATAACTGTTTAACTATTTCTGAATAGTTAAATGTTGACTGAATCAAAAATAAGTAATATTATGATAAATATTTACGTTAATTATCGAGTTACCGCTTGTGTTTTTTTCAAAATGTAGGAATAATCATTTCTTTGAGGGGGTAGGGGAATCTTTACGTTGTAGTTCAGTAGGTGCGCAGTTTTTTACTTAACCCTGAGTGGTTCAAAAGCTACATCTCGTCCTAATCAAATATATCATGCAAAGGCGCCTCTATAGAGGGTAAGTGGAGGCTCGTGCCCCCCCCCCTTTAGAAACTAGAACTTCCTTGCTGTTAAGTCGTTTTTTCTTAGCAAAAATGTAAAAACATTTCTTCTCCAGCCATTAATGAATAAGTTTCAAATATTAATGACTCTCATTTGTCCTGAAATGGGTTTCCATGGGGAAAATATCCTGCTAAACCATAGTCAAAATGTCTAAGCCACCCCCTTGCAATTTTGTATATGGGTGCCTATGATATCATAATACGGGGGAAAAAATGCATCTTCTTTGCTTTTGACGTGGTATAATTGGAGTTTCATAAAAACGAAGCAATAAGTTGCGCGAGCGCGCGCGCGTGATGCGTATGATCATTCATGTCATTAATATAAATATTGCAAAAAAAACAAGATTTGTGCTAGAAGCTCAATTTAATTGTTGATCATTTGTGTAATCAGCCGACAGATGGACGCATACATGACGAATTTAAAAGTCTAATTTTCTGCTGCTGACCATTGACATGACGTCATTGAACCCTGACACATTGGAAAAACATCAGAGAGTACGCGTCACTCTCAAAAGAATAAATTACTTCAACTGACTCATTGAAAAATTTTAACTCAATTTTCTGTAACACAAATATTTTTTTTAAAACCGTTACATAAAAAAAATCCCAAAGCATAAAATAAGAAATAACAGCGTTAAAAAGCACAAATTGCAGATTACTGCAGACGTGTTTCCAGAATTACAAGACACGCTTTTTTTTAAACCTAAACTGGCAGTAGTAATTTTTCAAATATTTCGGTCATTTTCGCGATCTTACAGATTGAGTTTTCTTTCATACCTTATAAAATACCTGCAGCGACATTCGTTAAGGAACATTGTTACTAGTTCTGAAAGTTTGACTGTATGAAAATTTACTTTTGTCCGATGCATAATGCAACAAACGGTATATTTCTATCGTGGCCCGTTTTGTTTTTAATATTTTTTCAAATATATCAGTTATTTTTGGAACACCCTGTAAGACAATTCGTTATTTTTCTATGATTTTTTATAAATGTGTCAAAGACTTTTAGGACACCCTGTATACACCGTAAAAAATTCCGAAACGTTACTGAGTATTTCTGTGTAGCGTTTCGGAATTTCAATGGTTTTTATCCACTTCTTGGAAATATAAAGTGTCACTGTCAAAAAGTTTCCTGAATTGTTACTAGTTGTCCGAATGCAGAGTTCTCCCTGTAGTAAAAAATATTTTTAGCTCCCAGTTTAAAGAATAACTGAGAGTATTTATAAGGTAGTGTATTGGCTTACTTTCGCTTGCGGCTCGTCCATGCTGGTTAAACTCCCAAAGGGAGAGAAAAAGTATGAACTACGTAGCATTGCAATCAAGTGAAATGCTTGATACTTGCTTGCAATTCTGGTTTAGCTATGGTCATGCTTGCAATACTTCTTTTGGAGCTATCTTGATAAATCAGAAAGATGCCAATTTGTTAAAGTATACCTATTTAAGATTTTTCCGAAGTTCCAGAGACACGATTGGCTTTAAACGGGAAGATTTCTGGATTTTTCAGGAAGATTACTAAATTTTAGCGCAAAACGTTTCTGATTTTTAACGAGATATGTTACTGGCAGAAATTGGGCACATCAGCTGCCTATTTTTTTTTCTCAGAAACGTTTCTGAATCGTTTTTACAGTCTATTTTTCATAACACTGACAATAGAGTGTGAATTATTTTGCATGAGTTGTTAGATAGTAAAATTATAAATACTTATATTGTATTATAATAAAAAAAAACAAATAAGAGTTTGCAAAGTACTTTGTATAAAATGTGATACCAGTCTTTTAAACTTTTTAACCTCTTATAGGGTTGTAACTTTTGTATAGCATTTGTGAGCAAAGCGATTGCTTTATGGTAATAAGTTGCGAAAGCATGAATATTTTGGAAACCACTGACTTAACCTGTCTGCCTATTACTGCATCAAATGTCATTCTGGGACAATGTCTAAAAGATGCTTTCCTGAAAATATTCATCAATGCTTTACCTTTGTTAATGAATAAACAAATATGATTTGGTGCGTAAAAAAGATTTCGTATAGAATATATTACCAGTTTTTTAAACTATTAAACAAATCGTACCTTATGTATTGCACTTGTGAGCAAAATGATTTCATAAATATTTTAGAAACCACTGACTAAATTCTAAACCTCTGCTCGTTACTGCCTCAAATGTCATTTCAGGACAATTTCTTGAAATGAAGGTTTGAAAATTGTTATAAATGCTTTACCGCCAAAAAAAAAGTCTGTAACATAACAAACTCTTTAAAGTTAAAGTTAAAAGCTTGAAATCGACAAAGCGATTGTTTCCCAAACGTATTTAAAGTTCAAAGTACATGCAATAAACAGTAACTATTTCTGTTGTGAAGCTAGTTCCACTCCATGAACGACACAGGCATTCAAAATTGAATAAAGATTTCCGAATTGCAAACGGAAGATTTCCCAATTTACAGTTGGGTTGCCTGTGACAGCCTATTATATCAAAAATGCAGCTCAATTCCTTTGGGGAAGAAGGAAAAGCCCTTTCCGTTATTAGGTTTTCTTCTTTATTATAGAGAAATCGATGGAAATATTTTGGGGAATAGCTTATGAAGATAGATGACATTCTGAAAGGCACGTAAGGCTTCATGAGAAAAATGAAGTTTGTTTAGTTTGGATGCATGAGCGTTCTTCTTTTTATGCGCGTATTTTCGGTTTGCTGGGAAACGACTTCTATAAAAAAGAAAACATCTACGACATAATGGAAAGAATAAAGTCTGGTTAGTCTCTTTTTGGGGAACTTTTTGTGATAGGTTTTGCTCCATTGGATTGGTAATTTTAGTATTTTCTTTTGTAAAAAAACAAAATGTTATTAATAGGGTCTTTTCCTATAATTGACCATTTAATGAAGTATTTGTAGACTCCTGGAAATTCTGAAAAAGCGTGAATTTGGGTAGGAAAGTCATTTTTTATCTCGTAAAATTACATGTTGAATTACACTATTTCGTGGTTTCAAAATATCCTTTTGTTAATGAGTTAAAATGTAGATGCCAATATATTTGTGCATTCACAAAAGAAATATTTTAAACTCAGAAATGCAAGTATCCCTCATCAGTGCTGGTTGGGATTTTCAAAATCTTTGAAATTAAGAAAAAGGGGAAAGCAGAGATCAAGACTTTCACAAAGGTTTCCAAAACCCGGACTTAGTTGTGAGATTCAAGCTGAATTTTGTTTCCCAAAATAAAAAAATAACTACGCTTCCCGAAAAATACTTAATCCGCCAGCGCTTGATGACAGCAATCCAAGCTTATCTTTTTTCCAATCGGTATTGATTTGAACTGAACTAAAGGATGAGCGTCAACAATCATGAAGTGCACTGCGCAAGATATGATTTGAAGATTTTTTTTAGAGAACATCATTTTCATAAATTCATTTTTTCTACTGATGGAAATAGAATATTTTAGCAAGTAACTTGAAATGAAAAACTCGGAGTTTATTCCGATGTCTCAGAATGATTTCGATTGAAAGTTCGGCGGGAATTTCCTATGCATAAATTACAATGTGAAGGTAAAGCAAGGTCGGCTGAAATGATAGACCCGATTTAAAAACATTATATATTTGAAACTTCTACCAATATTACAATACGTTAACAGGATTTTAAAGAGAAGTATACCAAGTTCTTTTCCAATCAAGTTCAATTACACAAATGAGCAATGTGTGAGCACACTATGCTAAATGCCCAATTTCAATGGCTCAATATTGAAGCCTTTTGTTGCACGACCACATTAAATTTGTAATTCAGTTCGTTATAAATTTATGCAATCACTTAATCAATTCAGTAAATTACCGCCCATTAGCCAGGGCTAAAGCAGAAATACGTAAAAGCACGAAACTGCAGTCCTCGGCTGGAAATGACTGAGCTGGCGGTGTATTTCACTTAATCAATTGTTTGTTAATGCTGCATAAATGCGTTCTTAATGATTTTGTAGTATATTTCGGCGTATTTTGTAGATGATATGTATTTTGTAGATGATTAACACTGACTTTGACGTAACCACATTGCAATAAATCAAATGGCGTGTGGAGCGAACTTGTTTAGAGTGTAGACATTCGTCATGATACTAAAGGCTCACACATTGGACATTAGGAACCAAAAAAAAAAAAATATAATAATAATAATAAAGAAAAAAAAATAAAAAAAATAAAACAACAAAAACAACCGGGGAGTTCCGAGGTTGTTTTTTAAGTGATTTAATATACATGTATAAAAAGAAAAACATTAACCCACATTTTACCACATTATGAAAAACTTAATATTTTTCTTAAAAATTACTATTACAGACTAGGGAGACCTCAGGAATACACATAAAATTTTAAACATTACCAAATATGTATTCTTTTCCATTTTACAAGCTGTCCTATATATAGGACGATGGTACAATCTACTACTGTATACTTGGTTTTTCAATCAAGCTTTCTGGTGCGTGTGAAATGGAAGAAAACACTCTACGCAAAGTCCTAAATAATATTTTTCATGAACTGCCATTGTTTTTCTTAGTACAATGCCTCTACTTATTGTGTTTTTTTCAGTTCGAAGTTTTTACTAAAACGTTTTCAGTCTGCAGCTTCAAAAGGTTCTCCTGTATGGTTCGAGTCTTGTTTTGATGAACAGACAGTTGCTTTTCAGTAATGTTTAGAAGTACACACAAACCCATGTAAACAATAGTAACTTTTCTACAGGTTTCAATAAACATTAAGGCTTCTTCTGAAGCAAACAGCTTCGATATTTTCCAAGCAGCATACAGTACTGCTACAAAGGCATTTCGAAATTGTGGTCGGTCGTTACCATTTTGTATTACATATGGATGCATAATATTTCTATATGATTTAAATCCACACCAATTTTTACACTAGTACAAAATATTTTTTTTTTTTAGTTTCAATTTTTCATTATTCTGTGTTTTTTTTTTTTTTTTTAAATTTGTATCTTCAAAATTGCTGATGAGTGATACTTCTTTGCCATCATTTCAACGAACAGCTGTGATCTTGTGCTTCATGTGAAATTTCCTAGCGGATGTTTTAATCCCCTAATTTTCAAGATTTCAAGATTTTGGATGATTTCTAAGGGACATTTTCTCATTCCAATTTCCCTTACTGTTCCCGTTTCAAATAGTTGTTTGTTTCTGAGATGAATAAAAATATTATAAGACAAAAAAATGTATGTTTTGTGCCCTGCTTAAGTTTCAATAATGGATAGCAAATTATCAACAAATGTTTTATTTACTGTGTTACCCGAGTGTAATTCTTTCCATTTTTCATCTTTTTAGCTCTGTTATGACAGTAGAAACAATTTTCGGAATCGGACATCTTTTTTTTTTGTGCTCCTTGATGTAGTATAAAATGGAAAGTGGTAACCACCAAAAGAGTTGACAATCGAGAGCTTACTACCAAACTTCATGAGCTTCCCATTTTGTAAATTTTTCAAAATAAAGGGCAATTATTTCAACAATGGTTGAATGCTCAGGAAACACACCAATTTCTTGAAAAGCTTCATTCAAAAAATTATAAATTAGGCGAACTTTACAGTAGCTATCTAAATCAGTAGTAGAGTTATAATCAAATTGTAAAAACAGCTTGATATGAAGGAACTGTTTTCATGACATAGTTAGACGTACAAAAGTTGTTCCTTTATCGGGAGCATCTTCCCCATTTTACTGGGTATTATATAATATCCGCTACATAACAATATGCCCAAAAAGTGTTTCGATTTTGATGTTTGCAAACAAAAATCATTTTTATTCTTAGGCCAAGGTTACTTATTACTTTCCTTTACTGCTTTCATCATATTTTCTACCACACTCTCAAAAAGTTTCACGAGTGATTTCTTAAAAGTATGTCCAACAATATCTTCTGACGATTTTCATTAGAAAGTGATTCATAAAGTTATGCAAACTTCGGGTACGCACTGAGGCCGTTTTTATTTTGATATATTCATTTCTTCACTAGTGTTGATTCCTTTTGAAATGTTTATTTCTCAAGGAGTCTAGAAGTTTTTCGTCAAAATCAGCGTAACTATACAGAATGCTAGAATCATCATCAGTGACTATATCTGGATCAAAAGGCAATATTTTCAAGTCAAGGTCACTCTCATAGGTTCATCCTCCTATGACATTACATATTCTATAGCTGGTTCAGTTGTTAATAATTTCTTATTCAATATGCAACATGTACACTTTCTTTAATTTATTTACTTCTGAGATCAGCGTTCATACTTTGAACAACAAATATTTTTACTCAATCCAGAAGGTAGCATCACAATGTATTAAGTCCGGATGATAAATTAGTCAACAACAAATTCCTACAACCCCCGAAAACCTGCTCTTTCAACTCTTGTTGTGAGAAAACTTCATAGTATTTTGAAAGACAGCAATCAAGTTTCCACTCCATTTTCCGACAGCTCAGCTACTTTTGTATGGAGCGCGCATAGCAGGGGATTTTACCATCGTCCTATTTACATGACGGCTAATAAAACCTTCATAAAACCTATTTAAATGCAGTTTTATCTTTGCAAATTTTATTCAGTACTAATGCATATCATTAGTAATGATAAAACTGAAAGAGGATTTTGGCATATTTTCTACACAATTATTTTAATTAATTATTAAATTATGCATTATAAAACTGCAAAAAAATCGTCAGATTCAAAAATAAAATAAAAATTAAAATATTTATAATTGAACTCTAAAATTTTTTCTACAGTACTTATCAAACGTAGGGTTTATAAAAATACAA